>NW_016107512.1:3578722-3608829 GCF_001604975.1 Cebus imitator | reverse complement strand
TTTTTTTTTTTTTTTTTGGAAGGGTTTTTTGTGTCTCTGTCTCCTTCAGTTCTGCTCTGATCTTAGCTATTTCTTGTCTTCTAGCTTTTGAATTGGTTTGATCTTGCTTCTGTAGTTCTTTTAATTGTGATGTTAGTGTGTCAATTTTAGATCTTTCCCACTTTCTCCTGTATGCATTTAGTGCTATAAATTTCCCTTTACACTGCTTTAAATGTGTCCCAGAGATTCTGGTATGTTGTGTCTTTGTTCTCATTGGTTTCAAAGAACTTATTTTTTTGCCTTAATTTTGTTACAGTATTTACTCAGTAGTCATTCAGGAGCAGGTTGTTCAGTTTCCAAGTAGTTGGGCTGTTTAGAGTGAGTTTCTTAATCCTGAGTTCTAATTTGATTGCACTGTGGTCTGAGAGACTGTTTGTTATGATTTCCATGCTTTTGCATTTGCTGAGGAGTGTTTTACTTCCAATTATGTGGTCAATTTTAGAATAAGTGTGATGTAGTGCCGAGAAGTATGTATATTCTGTTGATTTGTGATGGAGAGTTCTGTAGATGTGTATTAGGTCCATTTGCTCCAGAGCTGAGTTCAAGTCCTGAATATCCTTGTTAATATTCTGTCTCATTGATCTGTCTAATATTGATAATGGGGTGTTAAAGTCTCCCACTATTCTTGTGTGGGAGTCTAGGTCTCTTTGTATGTCTCTAAGAACTTACTTTATATATCTGGATGCTCCTGTATTGGGTGCATATGTATTTAGGATAGTTATCACTTCTTTTTGCATTGATTCCTTTACCATTATATAATGCTCTTCTTTGTCTTTTTTGATCTTTGTTGGTTTAAAGTCTGTTTTATCAGTAACTAGGATTGCAACTCCTGTTTTTTTTTGTTTTGTTTTTTTTTTTTTTTTTTTCATTTGCTTGGTAAATCTTCTTCCATTCCTTTATTTTGAGTTTATGTGTGTCTTGCCCATGAGATGGATCTCCTTAATACAGCACACTGATGGGTCTTGACTCTTTATCCCACTTGCCAGTCTGTGTGTTTTAATTGGGGCATTTAGCTCGTTTACATTTAAGGTTAATTTTGTTATGTATGAATTTGATCCTGTCATTATGATGCTAGTTGGTTATTTTGCCCATTAGTCGATGCAGTTTCTTCACAGTGTCAATGGTCTTTACAGTTTGGTATGATTTTGCAGTGGCTGGTACCATTTTTTCTTTCCATATTTAGTGCTTTCTTCAGGATCTCTTGTAAAGCAGGCCTGGTGGTGACAAAATCTCTCGGTATTTGTTTATCTGCAAAGAATTTTATTTCTCCCTGCTTATGAAGCTTAATTTAGCTGTATATGAAATTCTGGGTTGAAAATTATTTTCTTTGAGATTATTGAATATTGGCTCCCACTCTCTTCTGGCTTGTAGGGTTTCTGCAGAGAGATCTGCTGTGAGTCTGATGGGGTTCCCTTTTTGGGTTACCCAACCTTTCTCTCTGGCTGCCCTTAACATTTTTTCCTTCATCCTTGATGAATCTGACGATTATGTGTGTTGTGTTTGCTCTTCTCCAGGAGTATCTTTGTGGTGTTCTCTGTATTTCCTGAATTTGAATGTTGACCTGTTTTGCTTTCTCCTGGATAATGTCCTGATGAGTGTTTTCCAATTTGGTTCCATTCTCCCTGTCACTTTCAGGTATACCAATCAAATGTAGTTTTGATCTTTTCACATAGTCCCTTATTTCTTAGAGGACTTTTTACTTCCTTTTCATTCTTTTTTCTCCAATCTTGTCTTCATGCTTTATTTCATTAAGTTGATCTTCAATCTCTGATATCTTTTCTTCTGCTTGATTGATTCGGCTGTTAATACTTGTGTATGCTTCACGAAGTTCTCATGCTGTGTTTTTCAGCTCCTTCAGGTTATTTATATTCTTCTCTAAACTGGTTACTGTAGTTAACAATTCCTTTAACCTTTTTTCAGTGTTCTTAGCTTTCTTACATTGGGTTAGAACATGCCCTTTAGCTCAGAGGAGTTTGTTATTACCCACCTTCTGAATCCTACTTCTGTCAGTTTGTCAAACTCATTCTCCATCCAGTTGTGTTCCTTTGCTGGCAAAAAGTTCTGATCCTTTGGAGGAGAAGAGGTGTTCTGGTTTTTGGAATTTTCAGTCTTTTTGCACTGGTTTTTCCTGATCTTCGTGGATTTAACTACTTTTGGTCTTTGATGTTGGTGACCTTCGGATCGGGTTTCTGTGTGGACATCCTTTATGTTGATGTTGATGCTATTCCTTTCTGTTTGTTTTCCTTCTAACAGGCCCCTCTTCTTCAGGTCTGCTAGAATTTGCTGGAGGTCCACTCCAGACCCTGGTTACCTGGGTATCACCAGCAGAGGCTGCAGAACAGCAAAGATTGCTGCCTGTTCCTTCCTCACACCCCCCAGATGCTAGCCAGAGCTCTCCTATATGAGGTGTCTGTCAACCCCTGCTGGGATATGTCTTCCAGTCAGTAGGCATAAAAGTCAGGGACCCACTTGAGGAGGCAGTCTGTCCCTTAGCAGAGCTCAAGCACTGTGTTAGGAGATCCACTGCTCCCTTCAGAGCTGCCAGGCAGAAATGTAAGTTTGCTGAAGCTGCGCCCAAAGCCACGCCTTCCCCCAGGTGCTCTGTCCCAGGCAGATAGGAGTTTTATCTATAAGCCCCTGACTGGGGCTGCTGCCTTTGTTTCAGAGATGCCCGGCCTAGAGAGGAGGAATCTAGAGAGGTAGTCTGGCTACAGTGTCTTTGCCGAGCTGCAGTAGGCTTTGCCCAGTTTGAACTTCAGTCTCATTTCCAGGGCAGTGAACAGTTCTGTCTTGCTGGTGTTCTAGGTGCCACTGGGGTAAGAAAAACTCCTGCAGCTACCTCAGTGTTTGCCCAAATGGCCACCCAGTTTTGTGCTTGAAACCCAGGGCCCTGGTGGCATATGTACCCAAAGGAATCTCCTGGTCTGTGGGTTGCAGAGACCATGGGAAAAGCTTAGTATCTGAGCTGAAATGCACCATTCCTCACAGCATGGTTTCTCACTGTTCCCTTGGCTAGGGGAGGGAGCTCCCCAGCCCCTTGCACTTCCTGGGTGAGGTGATGCCCCACCCTGCTTCAGTTCGCCCTCTGTGGGTTGTACCTACTGTCTTAACTAGTCTCAATTTGATGAGCTGGGTACCTCAGTTGGAAATGCAGAAATCACCCACCTTCTGCATTGATCTCACTGGGAGCTGCAGACCAGAGCTGTTCCTATTTGGGCATCTTGCCAGTCATACCTGAGGGCATCTGTCTGTACCACTTTATATTACTACCAGCAGTGCACAAGTGCTCCAGTCTCTCCACAGCCTAACCAATGGACTGGAATATTTTTAAGCAAGGGTTTCATACATATACAGAGTAACTTCAACACACTCTTCTATTTCTCAAAACTCTCATTAGTTTAAAAAAAAAAAAAAAGGCTTCAGCATAAGCCCAAATAAAATGTCTCCAAAAAAAGGCCTATCTCACAATTTTTGATAGATTGGAAACATACCAACAAATGGCACCTTGTTTTTAAAAGAGTTTAGATTCCATTAAACGTTACAAATTCATGTATCTTCTCATCATAAGCATCACATTCATAAGCATCACATTCAGTGATCAACTTTGCCTCAAACAATGTCAAAATCAGTGATGCATCACTTTCTATAAAACAATAAAGTATTATAAAGTATGAATGGTAGACTTCACTGATAATGGAATTCTATGAAAACAATGATAAACCAACGTCTACATCACTTATAAAAACATGAATATAAGGCTTGATGCAGCAGAAGTTTGCATGAGGCATACAATCTTAGGTCAGTTAAAAAATATGTAGATACATAGATACACACACACATAAACTATTCCTACCCTTTAGCCATCCTGAAGAAGTAAATGGGAGTAAACAATTTTCATTTAAGGATTTTCACTGTAGCATACTTAACATTAGTGAAATGTCGAAATAACCTGCTTACCCATAAGGAGACAGCTGAATAATCTGTGTTACACACTGGGATTTTTTTTTTTTTTTGAGACAGAGTCTTAGTCTGTCACCCAGACTGGAGTGCAGTGACACTATCTCGGCTCACTGCAACCTCCACCTCTGGGGTTCAAGCGATTCTGCTGCCTCAGCCTCCCAAGTCACTGGGACTACAGGCATGTGCCACCACGCCTGGATAATTTTTTTTTTGTATTTTTAGTAGAGACAGGGTTTCACTGTGTTGACCAGACTGGTCTCGAACTCCTGACCCCAGGTGATCTGCCCACCTTGGCCTCCCAAAGTGCTGGGATTACAGGTGTGAGTCACCATGCCTGGTCCATGCACTGGGATATTAAGCAGTCATTAAAATAACATTTTTTAAACTGTTGAATGGCTTGAAAAAACGCTCAGTATATTGTAAGGAGTAAAAAAGGCTACATTATTTGACATAGGATAAGATATTTAAAAACAAACTTACAGAAATACACTAGACATGACCATCAAATCCTTTTTCCGGCTTCCCTGAGGTACAACCTACCCCATCTTTTTAATGCATTTCTACGTAAGTTACTCAGTATTTAAGGATGCATGTTATTAACTAACGTTCAATTTTTTTAAGATAAAATTTTTATACAATGACATATAGTTTTTGTTTTGTTTTGTTTTGTTTTTTTTAGACAGAGTCTCACTCTGTCACCCAGGCTGAAGTGTAGTAGCACAATCACGGCTCAAGCAGTCATCTCACCTCAGCCTCCCAAGCAGCTAGGACTACAGGTGTACACCACCATGCCTGGCTAATTTTTGTATTTTTTGTAGAGATGGGGTTTCACCATGTTGCCCAAGCTGGTCTTAAACTCCTGGCCTCAAGAAATCCTCCTTCCTCAGCCTCCCAAAGTGCTGGGATTACAGGCAGGAACCACTGCACCTGGAACTACATACACAAATCTTAAGTGTACTACTATTCTGATGAAACTCTTTTTGGTCACCATTTTAAATCTTGTTGTGCTCTATATACAAGTTCATTGGAAGAGCTGTTTTGTGAGGAAAGAGGCACTGTTCCATTGGTAAAAGCTGTTTATAACTTAAGGTAGTTTTTGAAAGCACCATTATTTGCCAGATTAAAGTTAAATCACTAAAAAGGACAAGGTTGGGAAGTGGATGAATGAAGAAAAATGTTGAAATTCTTTGGGGGGAAAAAGCAAAATTGGCTGGTAATTAGGAAAAGACTGGTTATAGGTATTTGGATACCTCATGCCTACTTGCTTGTATAATTTGCTTTCTTCTTTTGCTTTGTAAATTTAGAAGCAGGGAAATGAAAAAGATATGCTGTTTCTCATCTCCACTATTCTCCCGAGAAATCTTTCTCATCTAATAGAGAGAGCCTCACATTGTCCTGACACATGTTTGACACATTATTAAAGATTGATAGGTGACCGAATGAGTGAAAAGAAATAAATAACTATCCTTAGCAGTCAGAAGATACTTCCCTAGGGATTTCCTAAGTCGTGGTTATGAGATAATTACGCCATATCTTCCAGTGGACTGTGGCACAGTGCTTTCAAGAAGTCTTAGATCAAGGGATTCAGGGCAGGTTAGAAAAGAGCTTTCTCATTCATGAGTATACTTGTTTTACAGCTAGTGCTCGACTTACGACCACGGTTGGGACCACATACCGGTCGTAACACAATTTGGTCATAAGTTGAGTAAGCTATATGTACAGTTGAAATGGTATACGCGGAGATGGTAGTGCTACTGGAAGCTGGTCCACACTGTCGTACGCCCAGGTGGGCAACGTTTGCGCTGCCAGACGCAGAGCAGTCGTGGTTAGCGATTGTGGTCATAAAGTCGAATGGTCGTAAGTTGCATAGGTGGTAAGTCAATCAATACCTGTATATTTCTTTGCATTTAGGTAGGTAGGTAGGTAGGATTGGTTTAGATTTTTTTTGCATTCAGATAGACAGACACACAGATACACACACCGAAGTTGTCTGAGCATATTAGGAGTAATTGCCTACATGCCTCTTTTTCTAAATTAGTTGTAGATTTTCAGAACAGTTACAATATAATCGGTTTCAATGTACTGGGTTTTCTTATTGGCCTATATCTCAGCTCTTGGTTCACTGCTCAGAACTTACCTCTGCCTCAGTGAGTCACCCAACATTTAGCAGCATGCATGGCTATTTTTCTCAAGTCCCTTGAAGTGAACTCCTAGGCTGGAAAGGAGTTGGTTGTGTAGAAGGCAGTTGATAAAGAAGGGCTTTTTCAGTATTGTCAAAGCCTTTGGGGTGCAAGATGCTATTTTTCTTTCTAAGAAGGCATTCTTCAAAGAAAAAAAGAAGTGACTAAGAGAAGCCAGGGTCAGCAGTAGGTCCACCCTCTGGGATAGTATAGCTATTGAGGAAATTGTCAGCACAGAGGCAAAACCATGGTGTTCCATGTTGCAGCAGTAGGTCTACAGTTGTCCCTTTAGCCAAGAAGCATTTGGAATCCAAAATGAGTTGACAAGGAATCTATCCTAATGTTTGTCTTTGAGACAAACATCAGGAAACACAGGAAGTAGTTGCTGTGATGAAGCCCAAGAAAACAGGCAGAGTTAAGGAGTTCCAAAGAGGGGAAGACAGGCAGGAATTGATAGGTGTGGGGACCCCCACAGGCAGAAATGGCACCTTCAAGAATCCCAGCAGCAGAGTCCTAGAGGGAATGGTGGAGCAGCACTGGGTTGCCTGGCAGCTAAACAGAGTCCATAGCATGACAAAATGGAAAAGACAGGACCTAAAGCCATCCACTCACAGATGACCACCTTGCCACAGAAGCATTATGAGACATAACCTCATCCAGGCAGGTAGATGGTGACATCATCCTTAAAAGGCTGAAATGGATGGTTCCATCTGAGGAGATTTTTCTTTAAAAAGTATAATTATTGGAGCAAGAAAAACATGAACTTGGTTTTTAAATTTTACTTTACATTTTCCTGGGGTTTTATTCTGTTTGCTTCCAGCATGGTCCAAATACCTACTTCAAAGCAAACATTCTAACAAGAACTTGTTAAGAGGAAGGGAAACCAGCTCCTGTGGCTTCTTGTACACCAGCTATGGGGGCACTCACAGAACCACGTTTGTGAGTTGAGTGTAAATGAATCCGAAACCTACAAATTAGATTTCCCTTGAAATACACATGGGTTTAAAACTTTAACGGGAAAAGAACTTGGCAAATCAAATCTGACCATATTCAGTAAAACCTCACTAATTTGCACTAATGACCAAGAGATCCATTGAGAATTACTGAGTTTTTGTGAGAGTGTTAGCATGGGGAAAAAAATACCAAAATGGTTGGGAAGGTGGGGATGGGGGTACAAAAAGAGAAGGAGGAGGAAAATCAAAGTTCTAGCATCAAACAAACATACTTTATGGTACAATGAAGAATGTATTTGAACAGTTGCTGGAATGAAACTCAATAGCTTAATGAGTGCCTTGCTGTGGTACGCCTGCCCACTGGGGAGGCAGCCATGTCATAAGGCCTGCCTAAGCCAGCAGCTAATGTGCACTTAGGCAAAGAGGCCTTTGCTTTTTTCAAAGTTGAGGGGTTGTGGTTTTTGCAAGGGTGTGAACCAATGAGATTCTACTGTATGTCATGCAGGTTTGTTATAGACTTGCACATGTAGGCTGTGATTCTAAGTCTGCATTGGAGATGGAATTGCTTATTACTGCTTTTAAAAGTGAAAAGTTGCTAGAAAGAGGCAGCAGTTCTGACTAGCTGAATCTTTTTTAGATGTTAGTGAATCAATCATATCTATAGTAGAAGATGAAATTTAAAGCATTCTGAGTAGTCCTTTATTGTAACATGAATTTTATTAAAAATAAAAGGTGGGAGGCCAAGGCGGACGGATCACTTGAGGTCAGGAGTTCAAAACCAGCCCAACCAACATGGCAAAACCCCGTATCTACTAAAAATACAAAAATAGACAGGTGTGGTGATGTGTATCTGTAATCCCAGCTACTCAGGAGGCTGAAGCAGGAGAATCACTTGAGCCCCAGAGGCGGAGGTTGCAGTGAGCTGAGATTGCACCACTGCACTCCAGCCTGGCTGACAGGGTAAGACTCTGTCTCAAAAACAAGAAAAAAAAAAAGGTTTATCTTCCTTTATAAGCAACTGTCTAAGAAGTTATTTTAACTATTCATGGCCCAAATTTCAGTAATCATAGTGGCTGTTCTTAATCGATTTAGTTACAAAATAGTTTTCTTCAGTTAGTATTTTTACATATGCAGTTAAAGGACAGTGATGTTTCCTTTCACTTTCCATAATATTTGAGAATGTCTAGGGTTGTGATAGTCTTTATTATTATGGAATATGTCTTAAATAAATGTGCTGTTCTTCCGACTTAAGAGCAACCCTTGGTAATGATTTGCATTCACACTGATTTCAGTCACTCCTTAGACTTGCCTTACTGTGAGCTAATGTTTTACTAGCTGAAGAATAATTTAGAACTTCAACTCAAGCAGCCATTGGAGGCTGTGAGGGATAATAAATATGAATAATCAGAGCTTTCTCTAGAATATAAGCAGAGGTAATGATTTCCGGTCTTTAACTGCTGCCCCTTTGCTGGACCAGAAAAGGAGTTGTCACACCAGCTGCTGCAGAGAAAGACCAAGCCTAATCTGACACACAGTAAAGCCTAAAAGGAGTTAGGCCCTGGAAGGAGTTGTCTGTGTAGAGGACAGTTGTAAAGCTTTCATGTTTTGTTTTGTTTTTTTCCTAAGAGCTGGATCTCAGTATATTACCTGTGCTGTCCTCCAATTTCTAGCCTCAAGTGATCCTCCTGCCTGAACTTCCCAAGTAACTGGGACTACAGGTGTGTACTGCTAAGCTAGGTTTGCTTTATGTCATTTTTAATCTTTTCTTTCTTTTTCACCAGTTAAACAATAAAACATGATTCATGTGCCACCTCCCCTTCAAGTCAGGGAGTGGAGAAGTAATGAAATTTGAAGGATTCATGTATTAGCATCCCCATAGGAATTATATAAAAGTTATACACTCTTTTCAAGCCCCCCGTTTTGCCCCTATAACTCTTAGGCAGGTCATTTACTTTGCTTTAAAAAGAAAAAGTCCAATGTAGGCTTTCTAAATTATCTTCTTCCTCGCCTCAACATTTCTGTAATTTAATTTATGTAATTTAATTCCTATCTTCTCTCTTAGACCTATTTCTGAGGAGAAAGTACTGATTGCTTTGTCAAGCAGAGCTCTTAAACTCCCCTCCCTCACTGCAAGCCCTCTCACTTGGCTTTCTCCCTCCTGTCTGCATTTTAGCAGACTCAGGTCTCCCCCATCTTAAGTCCTCTCCTTGACATTACAGATGACTCTTATTGTTACTGCCCTTTTACAACAGAACTCTTTAGAACATTCTACTTAATATATGTGATGGAGCTCAAGTCTCTACCTCTAAGGCCCCTCATATGGGCCCACCCAAATCTTACCTTGAATTGTACTTCCATAATTCCCACATATTGTGGGAGGGACCCAGTGGGAGATAATTAAATCATGGGGGCGGTTTCTCCCATGCTGTTCTCACGTGGTTGTGAATCTCTCACAAGATCTGATGGTTTGATAAGGGGAAACCCATTTCATTCTCTCTCTTGCCTGCTGCAATGTAAGATGTGCCTTTCACCCTCTGCCATAATTGTGAGGCCTCTCCAGCCATGTGGAACTGTGAGTCCATTAAATCTCTTTTTCTTTGTAAATTGCCCCATCTTGGGTGTGTCTTTATCAGCAGCATAAAAATGAAATAAGACAGTAAATTGGTACCAGGAGTGAGGCACTGCTGAAAAGATACCTGAAAATGTGGAAGTGACTTTGGAACTTGGTAACAGGCAGAAGTTGGAACAGTTTGGAGGGCTCAGAAAAAGACAGGAAAATGTGGGAAAGTTTGGAACTCCCTAGAGACTTGCTGAATGGCTTTGGCCAAAATGCTGATAATGATATGGAATGGACAGTGAAATCCAGGCTGAGGTGGTCTCAGATGAAGATGAGGAACTTGTTGGGAACTGGAGCAAAGGTGACTCTTGTTATGTTTCAGCAAAGAGATTGGTACGATTTTGCCCCTGCCTAGAGATTTGTAGAACTTTGAACTTGAGATGATTTAGGGTATCTGGCAGAAGAAATTTCTAAGCATCAAAGAATTCAAGATGTGACTTGGGTGCTATTAAAGGCATTCAGTTTGTAAGGGAAGCAGAGCATAAAAGTTTGGAAAATGTGCAGCCTGACAATACGATAGAAAAGAAAATCCCATTTTCTAAAAAGAAATTCAAGCCAACTTTGAAATTTTCATAAATAACGAGGAGCCAAATGTAAATCCCCAAGATAATGGAGAAAATGTCTGCAGGGCATGTGAGAGGTCTTGACAGCAGCCCCTCCCATCACAGGCCCAGAGGCTTAGGAGAAAAGTGGTTTCATAGGCCAGGTCCAGGGTCCCCATGCTGTGTGCAGCCTAGGGACTTAGTGCCCTGTGTCCCAGCCACTCCAGCCATGGCTGAAAGGGGCCAACATAGAGGTCAGGACATGGCTTCAGAGGATGAAAGCCTCAAATCTTGGCAGCTTGAGTCATATGGTATTGAGCCTGCCAGTGCACAGAAATCAAGAATGGGGTTTAGGAACCTCCGCTTAGATTTCAGAGGATGTAGGGAAATGCCTGAATGTCCAGGCAGAAGTTTGCTGCAGGGGTGGGGCTCTCATGGAGAACCTCTGCTAGAGCAGTGCAGAAGGGAAATGTGGGGTTGGAATCCCCACACAGAGTCCCTACTGGGATACCACCTAGTGGAGCTATGAGAAGAGGGCCACCATCCTTCAGACCCCAGAATGATAGATCCACTGACAGCTTGCAGCATGCACCAGGAAAAACCGCAGACACTCAAAAGGTGGCTGCTTTCAGCCAGCCTATGAAAGCAGCCAGGAGGGGGGATATACCCCTGCAAAGCCACAGGGGCAGAGCTGCCCAAGGCTGTGGAAGCCTACTTCTTATATCAGTCTGACCTGGATGTGAGACATGGATTCAAAGGAGATCATTTTGGAGCTTTAAGATTTGACTGCCCCACTGGATTTCGGGCTTATATGGGGCTGGTAGCCCCTTTGTTTTGGCGAATTTCTCCCATTTGGAGTGGCTATGTTTGCCCAATGCCTGTATTTACCCAATGTCTGTACCCCCATTGTATCTATGAAGTAACTAACTTGATTTTGATTTTTCAGGCTCATAGGTGGAAGGGACTTGCCTTGTCTCAGATAAGACTTTGAACTGTAGACTTTAGAGTTAATACTGAAATTAGTTAAGACTTTTGGGGACTGTTGGGAAGGCATGATTGATTTTGAAATGTGAGGACATGAGATTTGGCTGGGGACAGGATGGAGTGATATGGTTTGGTTCTGTGTCCTCACCCAAATCTCATCTTGAATTGTACTCCCTTATTTCCTACATATTGTGGGAAGGACCTGGTGGGAGATAGTTGAATCATGGGAGCAGTTTCTCCCTTACTGTTCTCCTGGTAGTTAATAAGTGTCAAAAGATCTGAAGGTTTGAAAGGGGAAACTAGTTCCACTTGGCTCTCATTCTCTCTCTTGCCTGCTGAGATGTAAGACGTGACTCTTGCCTTCCATCATGAGTGTGAGGCCTCCCCAGCCATGTGGAACTATGAGTCCATTAAATCTCTTTTTCTTTGTGCATTACCCAGTCTCAGGTATGTCTTTATCGTAATATGAAAATACAACCCCACATGATCTCGTCCCTGTCAACTTCTTAACTCATCTCTTACTACCTCCCCTCTTGCTCATTCTGCTGCAGCCACCCTGGCCTCTATCCTGTGCCTCAAATATGCCACTTATGTCTCTATTCCAGAGTCTTTTCACTTTCACTTCTCTCTACCTAGAGTGCTCTTTTGTCATATACTGTACTATATGGCTTACTCAGTCATTTACTTTAGAGCTCCCTGATCAAATGATACCTTCACAAACAGAACCTCCTGACCCCTTACATAAAATAGTACACCATCTCCTTTCTAGAACTCGCTGTTGCTTTTTCCCAGGATATCTTTTCCCCATAGCACATTACCCCTTTTCATACCATAGCTTGTGTCACCCACGAATACTGTGTCTGTGTTTGTTGCATATTTCTTCCACTGCAGTAGTTTGTGTGAGAGCATGGACTTTACCTGTTTGGCTCACAGGTGCATTCCCACACCTAGAAGAGTGACTGGTAATCAGTGCCTGATTGGATTAAAGATATTATATACATTCTGTAAATATAGTACCCCTTTGTTTGGTGAACTTTGTTACTTTATTTTGTTTTTAATTAGTAATTTTTAAGTTTGTTCTTTGAGGGGAGTTTTTATAACAGGTTTTAAGTGGAGTGTTGCTCTCTGGCTAAACCCTTCTCTTGCTTCCTAACAAGCAGATGTCAGATGCAGTCGGACCTTGTTAAGACTCCTTTCTTAACTAAAATGTTTACATAACAGAATATGCCTTCAAAGAGAGAAACTGTACACCATCAGTGGATTTTTTAGAGTTTTTGAAATTAAATTGTTTGATCAAGTTCAAGGTCTTTTTAAAGTTTTTTAGTATCTCCTTCAGTACGTCTTTATTGAACTTTTAAACACTAATATTTTAACAAATACAAAAGAGAAAGGCCTTGCCTATAAGATAATTAGAGCCCAAATGAAAGAGACAGTATAGAATTATATATTTTTTTAATTTTTATTTATTGGGGTTTTTTTGGGTTTGGCGGGGTTTGGTTTTTTTTTGTTTGTTTGTTTTTGAGACAGAGTCTCACTCTGTTGCCCAGGCTGGAGGGCAGTGACATGGTCTTGGCTCACTGCAACCTCCGCCCCTTGGGTTCAAGCAATTGTCCCTGCCTCAGTCTCCCAAGTAGCTAGGATTATAGGAGCCTGGCCATGCCCAGCTAATTTTTGTATTTTTAGTAGAGATAGGGTTTTACCATGTTGGCCAGGCTGATCTTGAACTCCTGACCTCAGGTGATCTGCCCACCTCAGCCTCACAAAGTGTTGGGATTACAGATGTGAGTCACCACACCTGGCCCTGTATCATTTCTTTTAATGTGTAGTTACTATGCTAATCCTTCACAGGCTTTGGTAAGAACAAGTGGAGGGCACTTCACCTGGTTTGAGGTTCAGAAAAGGCTTTGTGGAGAAAAGATTGCCTGAGCTGAATTTTGAAGGATAAGAAGAGTTTAGTCAAGCAGAGGAGGAGGGAGCTCCAGAAGGAAAATGAGCAAAAGTGAGTTCCAAGGAGGTGTGAGACACCACTGCATTGTCAGGATATTACCAACATTTTGAAATTATTAAAGCATAAAATAGATAGTGAGAAATGGATGGAGATAAGAAGAAAAGGAGAGGTGGGGGCCAAGGCATGGAGAATGCTGTATGTAGCAGCTTGGGTTTAATCCTTAATGTAGTGTCCTTGCAAGGCTTTTAAGCAAACATCAGAATCAGGCGTATTATAGGTACTTTCAACTTTTCAGTGGCTTTGAAACTTCAGCCACATAACTTGTTCTTCAAACAAGATCTCACATATTAGCTTAATATTAAAAACAGATCAAAGCAGAACTGCCCAGTTGAGGTTGGGGCAGAACACACAGAACTTGTAAGCTTGGTCTCTCCCTCTCCTAGCCCCTCTTGTCAGCTCCTAGGACAACTCTAGGAAACTTCCAGGGCTCTTCCTAGCACACTATTAAATCATCCCTTTCAATTTTTATATTAGAAAACTGTGGCTGGGGCGCAATGGCTCATGCCTGTAATCCCAGCACTTTGGGAGGCAGAAGCAAGTGTATCACCTGAGGTTAGGAGTTCGAGACCAGCCTGGCCAATATGATAAAACCCCATCTGTACTAAAAATACAAAAATTAGCTTGGTGTGGTGCCAGACATCTGTAATCCCAGCTACTCAGGAAGCTGAGGTGGGAGAACTGTTTGAATCTGGGAGGTGGTTGCAGTGAGCCAAGATTGCGCCACTGCACTCCATCCTGGGCAACAGCATGAGACTCCTCATAAAAATAAAAAAAATAAAAAACAAGAAAACTGGCTAAGCATCATGGCTCATGCTTGTAATCTCTTTGGGAGACTGAGGCAAGAGGATCACTTGAGCCCAGGAGTTTAAGACTAGCCTGGATAACACAAGAAGATACAAAAATAAAACAACTAGCAGGTGTGGTTGAACTTGCCTGTAGTATTAGCTTCTCAGGAGGCTGAGGCAGGAGGATCGCCTGA
Source organism: Cebus imitator (assembly GCF_001604975.1). Classification (NCBI taxonomy): domain Eukaryota; kingdom Metazoa; phylum Chordata; class Mammalia; order Primates; family Cebidae; genus Cebus; species Cebus imitator. Next base: position 3,594,567 of record NW_016107512.1, on the reverse strand, counting down.
TCCCAGGTAGTTGAGGCTGCAGTGAGCCATGATCATGCTACTACACTCCAGTCTCAATGACAGAGTGACACCCTGTATCAGAAAAAATAAATAAATGAAGAAAGCTGTGACTGAGAAAATGAGAAAATTAGGATATCTCAGTGAATTTATAGCAGAACCCAGGACTCTTGATTCTCAGTCTAGTGCTTTTCTTCAGTATAATGTTCTATCATTGACCAAAAAAAAAAAAAAAAAAAAATTACTATTTAGTACAGAAAATCCTTCCTCTTAGGCAAGTGCAAGAGATGAGATTTAAAAAAAAAAATCACCCAAGTAGAATAAGTATTCTACATTGAGTATGTGCCTATTAATCTTCTTAATGCAGACTTTAAATAAAAAGATTCTTTTAGAATTGGTTTCTAGTTCATATAGTTTATTTGCCTTTTTATATTAAGGGATAGAATACCAAGTTACCATCCCTCAACTTGAATTTTTTAGGAATTAGATACAGGGAGTTTTCTTTAAAGCCTCTTGTTGTTAATGGAATCACTTCCCATTAAGTCCTGATAGTGCCTGTTTATTGACTTTGTTTAAATAGTATGTCATGGCTGAATCCTGTTACAACAGCGAAAATCATTGAGTAAGAGTCGGGAGACCTGGTTCTACTCCCAGTCCAGCCATTAACTGGCTGAATAACATTTGGAAAAGTCACTCATGCTCAACTGTACAATGAGAAGGTTGAAGTAAATTATTTCTTAGGCCCATTCCAGCTCCTACAGTCTGTGATTCTAATTATAGTGTATGTTGTGTTTTATCTGTGAGAGTGGTGATGTTATAGACTGCCGTAACCTCTCGTTTTTGGTGGTCCAAATGACTCAAGATCGTTGGATACGTGAAGCAGTTGATTGTGAATATCTCTGAAGAGACGCAGAAGTGGGCATTTACTCATCAGGGCAGAGGATATGTATTAATGAAATGAGTTCATTTATTTGCAACTATATTCACAGTCTGGGAATTTGAACGGCTTCACTGAAATTCTAGTAATAAATTCCCCATGACCTTATCAGTGGACAGTTCAGCCTTGGGACAGCCCACTTAGCAGATGATTATGAAGAGCTGTGCTTATCTCAGTGGCAGTCATGGTATATAAACTCTTTTAGGACTCTCAGAATTATAGATGTCCTTCATAGTGCATATCTGAATTCCCCACTCTGTATTTGATTCCCCAGACTCATTTTTCTGCAGAAGCCCTTCCTCAATGTGCTATTGAAAGTCCTTTAAATCAAGCCCTATTACTTTGAGAATAAGTGTGATATAACAAACAATGACATTATTATATTGTAAGGACAAGAAATGGGGTTAAGTTATAAAGCAGGACATTTGTATTTACACAGCAGTGTTTTAATAACCAGCCAAATTTTGGAAGAGAACTAGAAAAATAGTTAAAAGATAAATGGACTTATGTTTCAATGTTATGATTTTTCACATACACTAAAGTTCATTTTTACTTTTTAAAATCCCTGAATTTCGGACAGGACCCTAGGAGAGTTGTTGGCATCCCTTGGTCAACACATTTTTCAGGGTATTTTCTTTTTTCAATGTCCTTCTATGGTTCTATTAAGCAATAACCTCATTAGCACCACATTCTGAGTGGTATAGTATGATACCTTTACTACAAAGGAGTTCTGTATTTCACTTGCCAGGATATAACACTCTTATGACAGGAGAGAAAAAGAAAACTTGCTATGAAGGGGAAGCTTAGACATTATTTACCCTAAATATTGGAGCTTTCCATTTGAAAGTTTACAGAGGCTGAGGAATTGTTGAATTTGGAGATTTTGAAATGAAAATCTCCAGCAAACTCTAAAAATGTTTCCACCTTAAAAAACAAGTTCTGTTTCCTTCTGTGAGCATTGCCTTACATAGCTTTGGATTAGTCTATAAGTTATTTTCATCTCAAATACCTTTCACTAAGAGAAACAGTATCACCCTCTTCTGGAGTGAAACAAATAAAACATTCTGGTTCAGAGCTAGGCAACTTGAGAACAGACTGTCAGTTGTGTTGAGTTAGATGGACTCTTTTTACCTCTTTATATCAAGTCTATTTTTTAGGCTACATCAGGTTAGAGTAATGCAAACTCTGAAAGGCCCAATCCGAATTAACCCTGGCAGTATTCCAAAAGTGCTGGGAACTGGCAAATTTAAATCATTTTCAATTCCAATTTTTTTTTCTTTTACCTTTGGCTCTGTGTCATCCTGGATGATTTTAAACTATGGAAAAACAGGTTATTACTGATTTCACCTCTTTTGAGTCCCTTGACTTGGTCTACACAGGCAAAATGTATTATAGCCAATGTCATCATTTAGAGAAGGGTTATACATTGAAAAAATATCCTTACGTCCTAGACAGCCATAGAAATGAGGCTTTGTTGACACACTTAAAAAGAATTCTGTGCATAAATACCTTCTGAGGTCCCTATCCAGGTGTCTGTCACTCCAGCGTGGCAATATGTAGCTGCATGCTGTTTTTCCAGTTGTGGGTAGATGTACAGATAAAGCACAGGGATAAAAATGAAATTGTCATTTATGTAGGTCAAACTCAATAGAATGCCAACAGTTTTATATGGTTCAACCTAATAATTATTTTGATCTGTTATTAATTAGCAGTTACTCTTCACTTCACCTTTGCTCCAAGCATAAAAGCTGAATTCATCTAACTTGACAAGCCACTACCAAAACAAAGCAATGCAACAAAATACAGAAGGTTTTCTATGTCTCAGCTTCTTCATCTATAAAATGGAGGTGGTAATCGCACCTTCCTTGTAGGGTTGTGAAGATTAACTGTAAAAGGCCTAGAATAGCACTTGACATGTAACAAACACTCAGTAAATTTAGCTGTTAGTAGCATTGTCATCATTATCAGCATGTTACTAATTTGTTTGTTCAATGAATATTTATTGGCCTCTGACTATTTGGCAAGCTGCCTGGTGCTGGGGTCACATTTCTGAACAGGCTATATTCCCTACCCTCAAGTTGCAATTACAATGTAGTATCGTATAGTAGTAATGTAGTGTAAGTACTACTGTAGGGCTAGCAGGTGCTGTCGACCTTAGTGCACTTAGGTGAGGCCTAACTCTGTCTTAATGATCAGGGAAGGCTTCCTACAGGGAATGTCAGGTCAGCTGAAATCTAAAGGACTAATCAAGTTAGCCACGCAAAAAGAACCAGGAAGAACAGAATCATCAGCATGAATATAAAGTTTAGAGGCCAGAGGGGGAGAGAGCATTATGTGTTCTGAGAACAAGTCTTTACTTCCCTCCTGTTTTGCACTTGTTACAAAATTTTGCACTTATACTTGTTGTATATCAACAGGTTTCATCTGTGGACAACCTGGCAAAAATGTATACGATTTCTACCAATATGATCAAGAGCTTAGTGCTAGTTGCCTATTTGGATAGTTCAAGAGTTGCTTAACAAAGGATTCTAGCTGTAATATTTTTGTCCTATAGAGAAGTGGCTGTTCTCTAAAGGTATTTTTATGTAATCCTAGGTAAGAAAAATAGACTAAAAGGTAAAAACTGGGCCTCTGGAAGAAAAAAAGAACTTTTAAAGAAAATCTGTTAATAATGCTACATAATAATAGCAATAGTAAAATGATTGCAGGGAGCTGGATTACTTATTTATCTGAATAACCAAAGGGCGAATTTTTAAAAAACAAAGCCAGTTAACATTGAGCTGAACACAGACTTTAAAAATCAATCCAATCAGTATGGATTTTTTTTATAAAGCAAAGTAAACCAGTTAAAGCAAACAATTGTAGCAGTCAGATCCCTCCCAATGAGATTGCTGTCCCCAGTAGAACATCCCCTTCTTTCGCAAACCCATATGAGCTTAGAGGATGTGTTTCTCTTCCATTTTTGTCCTTTCACTATGATTAAAACTTATGTGTCCATTATGGCACTTTGTATTTTATAAGGGTATTGTAAGTGATGCTTTGTTTCTTTTGCATTTTCAGAACATCTGGATAAAAGATTAAAAAGGTAAACAATGTGGGAGAAGCAAAATGCAGACAGTAAAAATTAAAAATTTACCCATTAATATTCTATTGAAAATCTGAATTTTTAATAAAGGGATGTATTTCTTTGAATCTCAAAAGACTCCTTACTGTTGAGCCTATGTTTTAGGTTATTTTATGATATAGAAAATTGATTGAATTGAAATGTTTATCTTTCCCCCATATAATAACATACCTAATTCTATACTTGTGAATACTGAAGTCTCCATGATTTCTTTATTACAGATTTTATTCTCATTTATGAGTTCCATGTTAAACTGTTAAATCAATGGAATCATTACCTTTGCCTTAAATTAGCACAGCACATCATTAGGGAAAGCAATGCTATACATTTAATTGCTGTTTTTAAAAGTTATGTCATGTTGCCATGCCCTACGTTTGTGTCCATGTGTTACCATGTTTAATTTATAAGGCGTTCGTTTAATTTACAACAAGCTTCTGGGCTGCTTCCTTGTTCATTAGCTCCCTCAAATCCCAAGTACTTGGTAATAGCTGTGGCTATTGCTATGTGAGTATTTGAAATATAGTGAAACTGAAATGATATAGGATAAGAGGGCAAATGTTAGAGAATTGGAAAAATAGAAAAAATAGAAAAAAAACCAGTGCAGCACGAAATGTCAAACCACATTTTAGGGCACTCTATTTCCATAAATGCATGAGGGAATTATGTTGCAAATACTTGAAACTGTTTATTTTCATTTTTGGCCTGATTTTCTAGCATTGAAGAAACCATGTCTAATGATCTTGAGTATTCCTAAAGAAAAAGAAATTATATTTTACATAATGGTTTGCATGTGTGAGTTCCCTCTGGCAGAAGCACTATAATTAGTGTGTCGTCTCTGAGGGAAGAGACTAGTTGTCTTAAAGATGCAGTGGCCACATTTGACTGCAGGAGCTGAGTGCAGAACATTATGATTTTGTTGAAAGATAAACACCATCCCTTTTCACTTATTCATTTGCTCTCCTTCCTGCTTCTTTGGCAAGGGAAGCAAAGGACAACTGAGTACAAGCAGTTTTCTTCCTTTCTTATTCAGCAAACCGTGGAGAAATATCTTGGCTTCTTGACATTAATAACTGCTTCAACTATATTTGGAACTATTTGGGCAGCTTTTCAAAAATGGAAAAGGTACAATAAAAGAGGACCAAACTTCCTGTTTTACTCATAAAGTAGCAGATTCAGCAAAGGCTCGGTCTCCTCTGGGAATAGTCATATTCTGACTAGAGATTGTAAAATATTATTTCCTTGCATAGCTTTCATTAAAACTATTAAAAGACAATCAGCTTGAGGAGGCATAATGGCAGACAGTATGAAGCTTTTCAGTGTTGTTATTAAATAAGAATAATGGCAATGTAAATGCTTGGATGCCTCTTAAGTAGTCAGAAGTGTCTCTGATCATCATGGTGGTGGGAGGGGACCAAAAGGCTGTCCTGGAACCAAAACAGAAAAAGAATGTGAACGCATATATAATGGTTTTGTGTAAGATATATGGATGTATCTATTATCTGTCTGCATTATTGTGCACATACCATCTTTGTGTAGTCTTTACTGTATCTTCCTGATTTCCTGAAATATTTGAAGAAACTGGAATTGACCAAGAGTCAAATATGGCACATTTCAGGTCAGTACCTGTGGCTGCACAGAAGTAGTGGAAAGAGATGAAGAAACCATTCTATGAATAAAGATGACAGTTTCATTAGGAGAGCAAATAAGAAAAACTGTGCCTTCTGATTCTGTTTTGCATTAGTTTGTATTCGTTTCTGAGCACACTAGAGCCAGGATGTCTGCTACCCCTTATCTGTTACAGTGTGGGCCATAAAGCCAGGGAGATGAAAAACTGCTGCTTCAGTAGAAGCATCTGCCAGTCAAAACTGGCCAGCACAAGAGATGGGACTCAAGCCCGTCAGCACCTCCCTAATTCACAGCAAAGCAGTTTGGAGGAGAGGGGAGAAAAGCTACGTGTGCAGTATCATATGACCCTCTCTAGAAAGTGCAAGATGTTTGTGTACAATTCCATGTGATAGAAAAAGCTTTGAAATCAGAAAACACGAGTTTCTTAATAGTATCTGAGTTTCTTAATGGTATCTGACTGTTCTTTGATAACCCAAGAATTGCAAATTGCACAACTGAATGCTAAAGAATGAACTCTATGACTGTTTTCATTCTAAGGTGAAAACATCAAGGACACATTTTGTGCTTCCTCTTTGTGCTTATCTTTTAGATAAGGAAATACTGTGTTTTATCTCTGGAGGTTTCTTGGAACTTAAGTAATAGAACGAATCCTGTCTCATAAGATAGTCCTTCACATATTTGAAGATAGCTGTCATATTTCCAGATTCTATAAGAAAGTCTTTAGTTTAAAAGAATTATCCAGAATGGAAATAAGCTTCTTATCTTTCATATGACTAGTATTTTAAAATTACATTTTAGATACATTTAAATGCTGGCATTTTTACTTTAATGTGTTTGTGGTCATGAGCAGTGACGGATCATCAGGGTGCTCACTGAGTGCAGAAGCTGAATGGAGCTGCGTCTGCAAGAGACATAAAGAAAAGGGAAGAGAATTCTCACTGCAGGGGGTTGAGGGTGTATAGAATGGGAGAAAGGAGAGGAACCTCAGCAGAGAAGCTGTCCAGCAACATTGATACCACTAAGCTGTCCCGTTCTGGGACCAAGTTCAATAGAAAAGCAGAATGACTCCTAGTATCTACTGTTCAGTATTAGTTTTTAGTGATTGACAGATTGCTTCTTTACAAAACAGGTGTTAAAGGATCACTCAGGTTGCTATGAAGAGAGTGTCCTACAGACCAGAAGAGAAGCAGGGAGACCAGTTAGAGGGTTATTACAAGAGTCCACAGATGGATGACAATACCGTGCATTTTGCTTTGGGAAAGCTGATTTCAGCTGTTTTTTTCTTGCCTGTTATCAAGACAAAAAAAAAAAAAAATGTGTATCATTCCTGCATTCATTATTATTCCCCTTTTTGGGGAAATACATTTTATAATTTGCTCTGTGTGCATTTGCAGGCTCCAAGCATGGACTCATTTTTCTTTTGTTTAAATGACTGAATGTCATGGCAGTTGTGTCTTGTTTATTCTTATGTCTCCAGTGCAGAGCCCAAGGTTAGGCACCGAATAAACTCTCAGCATATATTTATTACAAGTGAAGGGGTTCAAAGTATACCACTATGAGATGATATAGATATAGATATTAGCTAAAGGCAATTGAGAACCAGCTAATGCAGGAAAAGGTCTTTACCTCCCCCTCAGCTGTCTAAAATAAAATATAAATTTACTTTTGTAAGTGAAATTTCCGCTAGTAAAGATATTTCAGGAAGCGAACCTCCCTCAGACAGCTCTTATCACTCTTACCTGCATAATAAAGCAACCTGCATTTACTACACATTTTTCCCCTCACCTTCCCATAATTTGCCTCCCACTCCCCACACCAGGAGCCCCTAAACCACTGCTCCTGTTTATCGCTCAGGTACGTAAGTCTCAATTATCTGCCCACCTCCTTGAGACTCATTTTTGTGAAATGTTCATGCATATGTATGTAATTAAATTTTTTTCTCCTGTTAGTCTGTCTTACACTGATTTAATTCTTTGACCAGAGAACCTAGAAAGAGTAGGAGGAAGCATTGTTGTACACATGCACTTACTTGTTTTATATATATATATATTTATTTAGTTTGTTTGTTTGTTTTTGTTTTTGTTTTTGTTTTTTTGATAAAGATGGTGTCCCACTATGTTGCCCAGACTGGTCTGGAACTCCTGGGCTAAAGCAGTCCTTCTGCACTGACTTCCCAAAGTGCTAGGATTATAGGCGTGAGCCACCTCATGCACCACTTGCATTTATTGAATGCATGTTTCCTATGACGATTTTAGAGCTTCTTGGGATTATCAGTGATTCGAAGGCCAGTACAATATAGAAGTTGACAATATGGATTGTGGAGTGACTGCCTAGGTTCACATCATGACTCTGCCACCTAGTAGCTGTGAGACTTTGGGCAAGTTATGTAACCTTACTGAAAGCACCTACCTAATAGGGTTGTTATAAGGACTAGATAAGTTAATAAATGTTAAGTGCTTAGAATAATCCCAGCACAGAGTAAACACAGTATATTAGATTTTGTTATCATAATCAAAAAACAAAAGCTTATTTCTCTTTAATCTCTGGAAGAGCAAGGCACCTATTAGGTAACATACTTTCTACAGCCACTAGAATATGATTTAGAAATGTTAAAGATATCGATGTAAAACTCAGTTTAAAATTGTTTTGAACCAGGTGGTGGAATGGAACCTCTTACAAGACAAAGTGCAAAACAAATTGCTGCACAGTGAGCTAATACTTTAAATACACCTTCCCTCTGCCCTTGCCCTGAGGTCATCTCACAGAACAGAGACAAATATGGAAGAAGCAGCATTTTATATACAAATTACTTGTTTTGTGGGAGAACCAGACTTTCTGTATGCTGATAGTATTCTTTTTATAAAACACTAAAAGGTTAAAAATACAGAGAATTTACCGTAGCTGTTCTTCTATGAAAATAATTTATTCTCCAAATTAGAAGAATGAGTAAATATAGCATAAATTTTTAAGATGTTTTCATTGTCTTCTGATGTCCATGAATACTGTTTCTCCTGTAGGAGGTTGGGAAGAGGGCAAGGAAAGTAACAGAAAGCTTGGGACAAGAGGATGTTCCTTCTCCACGTAATTTTTCAAAGGATGAAGTCCTTCAGTAGCCTTAGAACTAGAATAGGTTAAGTAAAAATGTAAAAGTAGAGCCCTGGTGAAACTTGACCTCCAAAGCCCTTTTTGAGGTAGGTGCCATATTATATGTTCACAGCTCTATAATATGGCTTTTAGTATAGTTAATGAAGCTGAGCAAGGCCTGAGCATGCCTCAGCCAAGCATAATGCATAATTAGGGGGAAAATAGTAGAGTGGAATTAGTTGAAAGGTAAAAGAAAGCAAACTGGAAAAGGTGACTAGGGCCACCAATAATTACTTTTCCTCAGGTGCTCATTTGCCCATTTCTGTCTTAAATACTTTAAATAGTTGATTTGCAGCCTCTTCCTTCCTCATTAGAATACAGTGAAAATTAAAAGCAAAAGTCTTTTGAGTTTCCCTAAGGCTGGAAAATAGAAGATATGGTATTATCACCATGAATTGGTCCTCTGATGTGTGAGGATGATGGATTTTCCATTTCATTTGGCACCCAAATTTGTAGGAAATGCCAATGGGGCCCCTCTTCTTTAAACAAGGAGTCAATCTTTGTCTCTTTGGCAGATTAAGTTCCTGGAAAAGGCCTGACAAGTCAAAATGATGTAAGTCAGTTTTAGATTGTCCCATAGAAACTGTGTTCAGTAAGAGTTTATAATCTTGATCAGGGGCTCAATGACCAGCTTTTTATAGAAACCATTCCAGACACCAGATTTCATCAACTAAATCAATTTTAAAAGGCACTCTAGTATTGCATAACCTAAGATTTTTATGTGTTTTTACTATAAGGTCATAGTAAGCCATATGGAATCCTTTTTAAAAATGGATTTATATTTTAAGAAACTAGAAGGCAACAATATATCTGCATTGGTATGGAAATTCAAAAGGCTATTTGGGGATCATTTTGACCAGTTTCTTGAAGGAGACCTAGGATAACTCAATGATGGCTCTTCCATAAAGAAACCACACTCTTCTCATCATTAGTTCCACTATATCTAGCACAAGTTTTAGAGACTGAATATTTTGGTAGATCAATATGAGGTTGCATTTATTTCCTTCTAATTGCCTGATAAGTCTATCTGTTCTGCCAGCCATAATTGGGTGAATATGGATACACGCATTGAGTCACATCAGTGCCTCTCCAAGACTGCCTGTTTACCAATGAAGGAGAATTTCTCACATGCCCACTTTATGCTCATCCTAGCCAGTTTAGAAAACTCTTTTTATTCCTTAGATATTGGTGTTATTTTATTCTACTCCTGTATTTAAGTACATCTTTATATGTAAATATTTCAAGAAATATATAAAAGGCCATGGAAAGGTATTCAAATTTATTGAAACCATTCCTATGAAGGCTAAGGCTGTTCCCTTCCTGTGGGCCCTACACATGGAAAAATCCCCAAGTCCTTGATGCTTATTTCCAGAATTCTATCCCATGAACTAAATTCAGTGTCCATGTACACCGTCTGTCAGAGGTCACAGCCATGTCATTAGATCTTGAGCTCCCATAAAAGAGAGAACTCGGTCTATGAGTGGGTTCCTACTAGCAAACCTTGAACACAACCAGAATCTGTACCTCTAGATAAATTAGTAACTTATTATGAATACTAATATGACTATAACTGAGATAATTGAAAACTGTAAATGGTGGCTTCATAGCACCTATATATGTTTTGTACATACAAGGTACATTTATAGATAGATGTATATAAAACAAAAAGCAAAATAAGCCCAGCTTCCCCAGATTCTGACAGTGAACAAAGTGAAAAAAGAAAGTTCAGTATTTCAGTCATAAACTTCGAAGACTCGTTTCTATTTGAAAATGTTTTTGTCTTGCTAACCACAGAGAACAGTTGGAGTGAGTGGATCATTTTATTTTGATTGCTTCTCCTGCACTGGCCCTGAGGGACAGACTTGATGATCTAATAAGTCTTTTCCATCTCTAATATCTATAATTTTGGCTATTCTGTGGCAGTTTCTTATTGCTTTAAATAAGCCATCTTAATTCAAAAAACATACGTCTGGATTTGACCTGCCTAATATATGTCAAGAAGAGTGTGTCCCTTTAAAGCCCCACCGGGGAATTTCTGAGAGACTAAAGAAACTGAAAGGAAGCAGAAAAAAAAAAAAACATTGGGGGAAGTGGAGGGGAGACTATGAGTCAAACAATTTTCTATTTATTTTTTTTTTAAGTTTTTATTTTTCAGTAATGAGATTGTCCCTTAGGCCTCCTTAAATCATTTATTGGTTAACATTTAATCTGAGCATTAGTGCATTCTTATATTAGTAACTTTTTAAAATTGTTGATTCTTTTTCTTGGAAGTTATTCTGCCACTAACTAGCATTTTGTTTCACAGATTTTAGTCATCATCTCTGACCAATTCTTGGCCTCATATCCACTCTTCAAATTCTCAGACTTGAATGTCTAAAGAGGAAGTGGTATCTATGCATTGCTCCAAATGTCAGCCAGTGGTGGTCCTCAGGCCAGGTGTGCTGGGGGCATTATTACAAATACATAATAACTGTCTTCTCCCCAGATAAATACATTACCCACACTATGAATTAGCTTTTACAAATGTATAAATAGATAGCCTCTACAGTTGTACTCAGGCCATACATCTGGTTGATCTGGTGGAATAGCTATTCTTTATTTTTCCTGCCCAGTTATTTTAATTTAATGTGTAGGTCTTGTAAACTGTTTTTGGTTAATATTTTCTCCTGCACATATTTAATTATTTCCTGAGATGATTATTCCAGACAGAACAGAGGACCATATCTGTGTGTCTTTTTGTCCATCAGTCTGTCCTTATCTTCCTGCAAGACTAATTCAGCCTGGATGCTTAATTACGTTTTCTGACACTGTCTCCAGAGCCTTACAATTATAGGCAGACCAAACTAGGATAAAAATTAATATTCATTTGTAGTGCTTATATCTACAGCTGTGCCCTACAGAAAAGTCATGTACATGGCAAGAAATAAGTAGAATATCGTACATTTATTCAGCAAATATTTGTTGCCCATATGTTATATTCTAAGCACCTCGTGAAATTATGTTAAACTGTTCCATGTAGGGTACCCAGTTCTCCAGCTAAACTTAGCATATAATGTCATATCGGAGTTGAAATTTAAGTTACAAGGTAATGTTTTTTATTATTATTATACTTTAAGTTCTGGGGTACATGTGCAGAATGTGCAGGTTTGTTACATAGGTATACACATGCCATGGTGGTTTGCTGCATCCATCACCCTACCATCTACATTAGGTATTTCTCCTAATGCCATCCTTCCCTTTCTCCCCACCCCGTGCTATCCTTCCCCTAGCCCCTGATGCCCCGACAAGTCCCAGTGTGTGATGTTCCCCTCCCTGTGTCCATGTGTTCTCATTGTTCAATACCCACTTTTAAGTGAGAACATGTGATGTTTGGTTTTCTGTTCTTGTGTCAGTTTGCTGAGAATGGTGGTTTCTGGCTTTATCCATGTCCCTGCAAAGGACATGAATTCATCCTCTTTTATGGCTACATACTATTACAGGGCATATATGTGCCACATTTTCTTTATCCAGTCTATCACTGATGGGCATTTGGGTTGGTTCCAAGTCTTTACTGTTGTGAACAGTGCCTCGATAAACATTCGTGTGCACGTTTCCTTATAGTAGAACAATTTATAATCCTTTGGGTATATACCCAGTGATGGGATTGCTGGGTCAAATGGTATTTCTAGTTCTAGGTCCTTGAGGAATCTCAACACTGTCTTCCACAATGGTTAAACTAATTCACACCCCCAACAGTGTAAGTATTCCTATTTCTCAACATCCTCCCCAGCATCTGTTGTCTCCTGATTTTTTAATGGTCGCTATGGTAACTGGCATGAGGTGGTATCTCAATGTGGTTTTGACTTGCATTTCTCTAATGACCAGTGATGATGAGCTTTTTTCATATGTTTGTTGGCTGCATAAATGTCTTCTTTTGAGAAGTGTCTGTTCGTATCCTTTGCCCACTTTTTGATGGAGTTGTTTTTTCTTGTAAATTTGTTTAAGTTATTTCTAGATTCTGGATATTAGCCCTTTGTCAGATGGGTAGATTGCAAAATTTTTTCCCCATTCTGTTGGTTGCTGATTCACTCTAATGATAGTTTCTTTTTGCTGTGCAGAAGCTCTTAAGTTTAATTAGATCCCATTTGTCAATTTTGGCTTTTGTTGCCATCACTTTTGGTGTTTTAATCATGAAGTCTTTGCGCATGCCTCTGTCCTGAATGGTATTGCCTAGGTTTTCTTCCAGATTTTTGTGGTGTTAGGTCTTATTTTTAAATCTTTAATCCATCTGAAGTTAATATTTGTATAAGATGTAAGGAAGAAATCCAGTTTATACCTTCTGCATATGGCTAGCCAGTTTTCCCCACACCATTTATTAAATAGGGAATCCTTTCCCAATTGCTTGTTTAGTCAGGTTTGTTAAAGATAGGATGGTTAAGAGCTAACTCTTCTAAATATATATGCACCCAATATAGGAGCACCCAGATACATAAAGCAAGTTCTTAATGACCCACAAAGAAACTTAGACTCCCATACAATAATAGTGGGAGACTTTAACACCCCACTGTCAATATTAGACAGATTAATGAGACAGAAAATTAAGAAGGCTATCCAGGACTTGAACTCAGATCTGGCCCAAGCGAGTCTAATAGACATCTACAGAACTTTCCACCCCAAATACACAGAACATACATTCTTCTCAGTACCACATTGCACTTATTTTAAAATTGACCACATAATTGAAAGTAAAACACTCCTTAGCAAATGCAAAAGAACAGAAATCATAACAGCCTCTCAAACCACAGCGCAATCAAATTTGAACTCAGGATTAAGAAACTCACTAAAAACAGCACAACTACATGGAAACTGAACAACCTGCTCCTGAATGACTACTAGATAAATAATGAAATGAAGGCAGAAATAAAGATATTCTTGGAAACCAATGAAAACGAAGACACAATGTACCAGAATCTCTGGGACACATTTAAAACAGTGTGTATAGGGACATTTATAGGACTAAATACCCACAAGAGAAACGAGGAAAGATCTAAAATTGATACCCTAGCATCACAATTAAAAGAACTAGAGGAGCAAGATCAGACCAATTCAAAAGCTAGCAGGAGACAAGAAATAACTGTAAGAGCAGAACGGAAGGAGACAGAGACACAAAAAACACTTCAAAAAAGATCAATGAATCCAGCAGCTGTTTTTTCAAAAACATCAACAAAATAGATAGATCACTAGCCAGACTAATGAAGAAGAAAGAGAGAAGAATCAAACAGATGCAATAAAAAATAATAAAGGGGATATCACCATCGATCCCACAGAAAGACAAACTACCATCAGAGAATACTATAAACACCTCTATGCAAATAAACCAGTAAATCTAGAAGAAATGGATATGTTCCTGGACACTTACACCTTCCCAAGACTAAACCAAGAAGAAGCCGAATCCCTAAATAGACCAATAACAAGGTCTGAAATTGAGTCAGCAATTAATAGCCTACCAACCAAAACAAGTCCAGGGCCAGACAGGTTCACAGCCAAATTCTACCAGAGGTACAAAGAGGAGCTGGTACCATTCCTTATGAAACTATTCCAAACAATACAAAAAGAAGGAATCCTCCCTAACTCATTTTATGAGACCAACATCATCCTGATACCAAAACCTGGCAGAGATACAACTAAAAAAGAAAATTTCAGGCCAATATCCATGATCAACATTGATGAGAAAATCTTCAATAAAATACTGGCAAACCGAATCCAACAGCACATCAAAAAGCTTAACCATCACCATCAAGTCGGCTTCATCCCTGGGATGCAAGGCTGGTTCAACATACGCAAAACTATAAATGTAATCCATCACATAAACAGAACCAAAGACAAATACCACATGATTATGTCAATAGAGGCAGAGAAGGCCTTCAACAAAATTCAAGAGACCTTTGTGTTAAAAACTCTCAATAAACTAGGTGTTGATGGATTGTATCTCAAAATTATAAGAGCTATTTATGAAAAACCCACAGCCAATATCATACTGAATGGGCAAAAACTGGAAGCATTCCCTTTGAAAACCGGCACAAGACAAGGATGGCCTCTCTCACCACTTCTATTCAACATAGTATTAGAAGTTCTGGTCAGGGCAATCAGGCAAGAAAAAGAAAGAAAGGGTATTCAATTAGGAAAAGAGGAAGTCAAATTGTCCCTATTTGCAGATCACATGATTGTATATTTAGAAGACCCCATCGTCTCAACCCAAAATCTTAAGCTGATAAACAACTTCAACAAAGTCTCAGTATACAAAATCAGTATGCAAAAGTCACAAGCATTCCTATACACCAGTAACAGATAAACAGAGAGCCAAATCATGAGTGAACTCCCATTTACAATTGCTGCAAAGAGAATAAAATACCTAGGAATACAACTAACAAGGGATATGAAGGACCTCTTCAAGGTGAACTACAAACCACTGCTCAAGGAAATAAGAGAGGACACAAACAGATGGAAAAACATTCCATGCTCGTGGTTAGGAAGAATCACTATCATGAAAATGTCCATACTTCCCAAAGTAATTTATAGAATCAGTGCTATCCCCATCAAGCTACCATTGACTTTCTTCACAGAATTGGGAAAAAAACACCTTAAATTTCATATGAAACCCAAAAAGAGCCCATGTAGCCAAGACAATCAAGTGAAAAAACCAAAGCTGGAGGCATTACACTACCTGACTTGAAACTATACTACAAGGCTACAGTAATCAAAACAGCATGGTACTGGTACCAAAACAGAGGCACGACCAATGTAACGGAACAAAAGCCTCAGAAACAATGCCACATATCTACAACCCTCTGATCTTTGACAAGGTAGTGTTTTTATCAATAGACTAAAATGACTTTAAAAAGAAAGCAGTCTCTTATTCACCTCTGATTTCCTTCAAAGGAAGGTTGGGTGGAATAAAGTAGTAGGAAGTGTAATAGATTAAATGTTAGATGTCATAGTTTCCAGTCCTGAGCCTGTCATTGAACAATGAGATATAGA
>NW_016107512.1:3319660-3577887 GCF_001604975.1 Cebus imitator | reverse complement strand
AAAAGACAGAATACACAGAGATAACTGTCAACACTAGAAGAAAATATTTCTGGCATGAACAGTAAAGAAAATTAGTGGAATCCACACATTCTCAACAATAGTCTATAGTAGCTTAGGTTGACATCTCACCAGTGACAAATAAGAGCAGGAGAAGAAAAGACAGAGTGTGTAAATAATCTTCCCATAGCTGTTAAAGTTCTCCATTTAAAAATTAGTATTCAACCAGTAATATGATAGCTATAGAATGAGTCAAGTGGCAATAAGTATACACACACACAAGTATAAGTGCTGTTTTCACAATTCTTGTTCCCTGTAGTAAATATTTAAGTAACAGCTAATCTGTGTTGTTATAACCAATCATGGCTGATTCCCTTAAATGTGCAGACACTTTGATTGTGACCAGACTTTTAGTCTCAGGTCATTTACAGAAATTCCCCCCCCCAACCAAAAAAAAAAAGAACTTTCCATAAGAAAGACAGTGGCATTTTATGCCTAATAAAATAACTATCAGGAATTGGAAAAGTGTATAGTAGCTAGCACAGTCTCAAAATAAAATACAAGAAACAAAACACTAGTCTTTCGTTGTGATGCTAAAGGTCCAGTTCCCAGATCATTGTCCTGATTTGTGCCCAAGGATTCAATCTGATCCGTAATATCAATTACTAAAAAAATAATAACATTCATGTGTTTTCGAGTTTAAACATAGAAAAAGCCATGAAAGTCAAAGAAACCATAAGCCTTAAAAACTCCATCCCTGATGTGGAAAGTTATTTTAATCTTCAAAACCTTTTCAACTGGGGCTGGTTGCAGTGTGGCTCACCCTTGTAATCCCAGCATTTTGGAAGGCCAAGGCAGCAGATCACCTGAGGTCAAGAGTTTGAGACCAGCCTGGCCAACACAGCAAAACCCCATCTCTACCAAAAATACAAAAATTAGCCAAGCATGGTGGCGGATGCCTGTAATCCCAGCTACTCAGAAAGCTGAGATAGGAGAATTGCTTGAACCCAGGAGGCAGAGGTTGCAGTGAGCCAGTATTCCAGCACTGCACTCCACCCTAGGTGACAGAATGACACTCCATCTCAAAAAGAAAAAAAAAAAAAAAAAATTCAATTGGGAAAGACAAAAATGTTTAGAAAGCTCAGGCCTCCCATGTTCACTCCAAAGATCATTCTCACTTTCCCTGCAATCTAGCCATCTATCCTGGTCTGACCTCTTTTTTCCCACTCCCTCCCTTCTAAAACCTCCCCGTGTTTCTTCCGTAGTCTGCTCCACATACTTTATTGAAAGGCTCTGAGATTCCTCCCTTCAACTATAAAGTTGTCTGGTGTGTGTACTACCCTTGAGCCTCCTGTCTCTATCTGCGTGGTTAGCTTATTGGGATATGTGTAAGTGTAACTCTTGAAGAGATTAGTAAATCGAACTATCGGTGTCCTTAACTAGCCTTTTGCATTAAGTTGAGCAAAAGTTTATGATTGTCAAGTCTAAAGTTATAGAGCAGAGTGAGTGCAAAGTTGGAAAGCAAAGTGATGCAAAGGACCAAGGATCAGGGATGGTACTGAAACAGGAAAAGTTCCTTAGTCCCCCTTGCAGGACATGCGATGGAGGTGTGGCTCGATTCTTCAGGGCCCTGTTGTTCATACCTCTAGGGGAGCATACAGGCTGTAGACTCTGATCCCATGGCAGTGTCTAGGGGTGAATGTTTACAGCTGAAGCAGCAGTGGGCGTGTGTTACAGGGTGCTCTTTTAGTTTAGCCATCCGTAGGCGGCTTGCGTTAGTCAGCTCAATCAAACCCCCTGCCTTACCAGAAGGACAGAGGGCTTTCTGTATCCCAGGGTCCTTGCTTTGGTGTACCGGAAGAATCGCATCACATGGCTTTGAGAATGAGTACAAGGTTTTATTGAGTAGAAGTATCTCAGCAGATGGGGGAGCCAGAAGGGAGATGTTTTCCCCTGAAGTTGGGTTGCTTGGTGGCCTGGGTTCTTCTCCAACTGCCCCGGCCAAACTCTGCCTGCTTCCACCGGTCGATAGCCTGCCAGAGACGTGCCAGCATGCTCCCCTTGACATCCTCTTGACATCAGCCTCTTGTGTCTTCTTCTGCCAACGTGTTCCTCTCGATATCCAGCTGCTTGTGTGTGTGCCCACTAAGGTCTCAGGTTTGAATAGGCACAGGGTGGGGGCATGGCAGACCAGGTTAGTCTTGGGAAATGCAACATTTGGGCACAAAGGCAGGAGTGCCTGTCCTCACCTAAGTCCCTGAGTACAGGCCCCAGGGTGGAGCCCTCAGCAGGGACCTGCCCTTCTCTTCCCAGCACTTCCCTCCCCGACTTCCGTATCAGTACCAAACAGTTTTTCAAAGCCTGCTATTTCATATACCTTTATCAAGGAGCAATTCAGAATTCAAGCCCTCCATAGAGAAATGCCATTTCAAAGCTGTGTAGTGATTGCTATATCACTTCACAGTGTTAGCTTATGAATGGATGGCTTAGATGTACCTGTGAGTCCCAGGAGACCCTGTTTTATGCCTCAAGTTACCTGTTTTCCTCCCAATTTCTACCCCAGTGCCTGGTACTAGTAAGGATTCAATAAATGTTTGCCAAAATGAATTGAATTGATTGTATAATTATATACACAGTTTACCTTGGTCTTAAGTAACTCTAGCCATATAATTTTTCTAATGAACACGCAGTGTGCTGCCATGTGGAAAACCAACAACTTGGAAACTTACTAAGTGCTGTGTTTCATTTCTAGTACTGTTCAAGTCCAAACAAGTACATCCTGCCTGTGATGTACAAATCCTGACTATCCCCCAAAACATTATTGTGGGGGTTTTTTGTTTTATTTCAGTGAGTTATAATTTACATAAAATAAAATTCACTCTTTTAAAGTATATAGTTTGTTTTGACAAATCTATATAGTTATATAACCACCATCACAATTAAAATATTAGAGGATTTCCATTGCTGCAAAAAAAAAAAAAAAAAATGTCCTGACATCTCATTATAGTCAACCCTCTACCCTACCATCCATAGCTCCGTCAACCACTGATGTGTTTTCTGGCCCTATCATTGTCCCCTTTCTAATACGTCATATAAATGCAAATCATATATATGTACCCCTTTGAATCTGACTTCTTGCATTTAGCATAATCCATTTGAAGTTCATCTGTGTTGTTGTATATATCAATAATACATTCCTTTTTTTTTTGGCTGAAGAGTGTTGCATCTATGAGTATACCACATTTGGTCTCTTTGTAGTGGACATTTGGGATATTTCCAGTTTTGGGCAATTAGGAATAAAGTTTACATAAAAATATATAAATGTTCACCTATAAATCCTTATATGGGCATGTTTTTATTTCTCTTGAGTTTGTAATTTTGACAAAGTCTAATTTATCAATCTTTTTTTACATCTAAGTGTGTTAGCTAAAAAATCTTTGCTTATAAGGTCACAAAAACTTTCTTCTATGTCTTCTAGAAGTTTTATGATTACTTATATTTGGGTCTATGATTCATTTCCAGTTAATATTTGTACATAGTATGGGGTAAGGGTCAAGGTTCACTTTTTTGCATATGGATGTCCAATTGTTCCAAAATCATTTGTTGAAGACTATGCTTTCCCTGTTGAATTATCTTGGCGCTTATGCTAAAAATAAATCCACTAAAAACGTGTAGGTCTATTTGGACTCTCATCTGTTTCACTGACTGTTTTTCTGTCTGTCCCAATATCATACTGACTTGATTATGTTAGCTTTTAAGTCAGGTAGTGTGCATCCTCCCAACTTGGTTCTTTTTTGGTGTGTGTTTCTGGTTCTGGCATTCAGGGTCCTTTGAGTTTCTATTTGGAATCAGTTTATCACTTTCTACAGAAAAGCCTGGTAGGATTTAGAAAGGAATTACACTGACTCTATAGATAAGTCTGTGAAAATATCTTCACAATATTATCTTCTGATCCATTAACACGGTGTATCTCTCCATTTATATATTAATATTTCTAATTTTTTCTCTGTAGTGTTTTCTAGTTTTCACTGTACAGGTCTTACACATATTTTAAGAGTCCCCTAATTAGCATTATGTTTTTATGCCATTTTAATTTCTTAATTTTTTTCTTGTTCACTACCAGATATAAAGGGTTTTTTTTTTTCCTAATGTTGATTTTGTATCTTATAACCTTGCTAACCTCCTTAGTTCTAGTAAGTTTTCTGTAGATTCTTCCGTATTTTCTTTGTAAACAATTGTGTTATTGTGTGTGAATATAGGCAGTTTATTTCAACAGTTCCAATCTGTATGTCTCTTATTTTCTTTCCTTATTTCAGCTGGTATTGATGGTGAAATACATGCAGTGGGAGTAGATATATTTGCTTTATACCTGATCTTATGGAGAAAGTGTTTGGACTCTCACCACTAAGACTGATGTTAGCTGTGGGGTTTTCATGGATGTCTTTTATTAGATTGTAGAGCACCATTGTTTTTGTCTGTTTTTTGGTAAGTGTACATAACTCATTTTGAAATTTCTAATGCTTTTTCATGTATATCACTTAAAGCAATGATATAAAACAATTTATATTAATTTGCTGCTACCAAAAAGGTTTTTTGTTAGCACATTGAATTGTATGCATCCTGAAACAAGGCTTTTATTTTTTACTATTTCTAAAATTTCTAGCAATATTGGATATTTTTTATCCAATCTGCCTTCAGGGGATGGACATTTGGGTAGCCACAATGTGCCCAGGTAATAATTCCCTTCCACGTAACAATATGTTTCTTTTCAAAAGTCGTAGACATGGGTCTTTTTCATTGAGCAATGTCTTTTTGCTCCCACCAAAAACAAGTGACATCATGAACATTCATTATGATTCATTCTGATGTGAGCATGTATTCACAGTCACCACCATAACCTTGTGCTGATGTATAGTAATGTAATAAATGGTCCCCTTCTGTCTCACAGGAGATGGGGTAAGTAGGCCTGTCTGTGATCATGTTCCCCTTGTGTCAGAGCACAGACCATCAAACTGCTCTTATATCACTATATCACTGGTCTTTTAAAAAACAATCTTTCTTATCTGTATGTATCATGTAAGTAATTATTAATTTATAAATAATAGGTATATGACAGCATGAAAAGCCTTTAAATGATTTATGGTTGATAATGTCTCCCTTACTCTCTTTCCATTCATTTCTTTATACTGAAATTATCCCAAGACAATTGGGCAGCACTGACTAGCCTCATAATCTCATGTCCTGACAGGTTTATTATTAAACCGATACCACTTACCTATTTTTGTAGAAGAAACAGAACATTCACATTTATTTCTAAATCCAATATGCATGTATCCATACACATGCATACACACATACATATAAGTAACTTCCTTCCTCTACCTACCCCCTAGCCTAAAGTGAGATTCCTATGTAATAAGAACCATGACTGTGTAACTAGTTCCTCAGAGCCTACCATATGCATTTCACAGAGAATATATACAGAAAAACGTGTTGGAAAGACAGGTCATTCTCAGTGTTCCCAGCACCCTATCAGAGTCTTCCCTTTAAACATGATTTCAGCACCCACACTCTGCTGTCCATTAATAGGCCATCTGCACTCTGGTGTCTACATGGCTTCCTTGCTTTATGCAGGCCTCTATATGTTATCTTACCAGAGAGGTAACACCTTTCATATCCCAACAACACTGTGATTAATAAAATGTATTTAAACACATTATTGAAGGCTTTCAGTCATTACATATTTTCATGTTCAGTGGCTATGAGAAGTACAACAACTCCCATGTGGGTGTCTTTAAACACCTCCCACTGGACCCTACCTTCCAGCAGTCCCACACTGAGGACCAATGTGGAACCATTCGTTTTAGTACAGCTTTAAAAAATAATTTTGGTGGGGAAAAACCGTATTCACAGCATAGCAGGGACTACCTAATCTTGAATATTATTTAAATAAATTCTATTCACCAAATACGTATTGAGCATATAAATGTCATACATTATATGAGATATAATAATGACTAAACTACGGTTTAAAAGGTGGAACTTATTTTTTAATTTTTTTTAATTATACTTTAAGTTCTGTGGTACATGTGCAGAACATGCAGACTTGTTACATAGGTATACGCATGCCATGGTGGTTTGCTGCATCCATCGCCCCATCATCAACATTACGTATTTCTCCTAATGCTATCCCTCCCCCAAACCCCCACCCCCTGACAGGCCGTGGTATGTGATGTTCCCCTTCCTGTGTCCATGTGTTCTCATTGTTCAGTACCCACTTATGAGTAAGAATATGCAGGGTTTGATTTTCTGTTCTTCTGTCGGTTTGCTGAGAATGAAGGTTTCCAGCATTATCCACATCCATGCAAAGGATATGAACTTATCCTTTTTTATGGCTGCATAGTATTCCATCGTGTGTATGTGACACATTTTCTTTGTCCAGTCTATCATTGATGGGCATTTGGGTTGGTTCTAAGTCTTTGCTATTGTAAACAGTACCACAATAAACATATGTGTGCATATGTCTTTATAATAGAATGATTTATAATCCTTTGGGGTATATACCCAGTAATGGGATTGCTGGGTCAAATGTTAGTATTTCTAGTTCTAGGTCCTTGAGGAACCGCCACACTGTCTTCCACAATGGTTGAACTAACTTACACTCCCACCAACAGTGTAAAAGTGTTTCTATTTCTCTGCATCCTCTCCAGCATCTTTTGTCACCTGAGTTTTTAATGATCACCATTGTAACTGGTGTGAGATGGTATCTCAGTGTGGTTTTGATTTGCATTTCTGTAATGACTGGTACTGATGAGCTTTTTTTCATGTTTGTTGGCTGCATAAATGTCTTCTTTTGAGAAGTGTCTGTTCATAGCCTTCACTCACTTTTTGATGGGGTTGTTGCTTTTTTTCTTGTTCATTTGTTTAAGTTCTTTGTAGATTCTGGATATTAGCCCTTTGTCAGATGGGTAGATTGCAAAAATTTTTTCCCATTCTGCTGGTTGCTGTGTCACTCTAATGATAGTTTCTTTTGCAGAGGCTTTTAAGTTTAATTAGCTCCCATTTGTCTATTTTGGCTTTTGTTGCCATTGCTTTTAATAACTGAGTCATGAAGTCTTTGCCCATGCCTCTGTCCTGAATGTTATTGCCTAGGTTTTCTTCTAGGGTTTTTATGGTGTTTGGTCTTATTTTTAAATCCTTAATCTATCTGGAGTTAATTTTTGTGTAAGGTGTAAGGAAGGGATCCACTTTCAGCTTTCTGCATTACTGCCAACCAGTTTTCCTCACATCATTAATTAAATAGGGAATCCTTTCCCCATTGCTTGTTTTTGTCAGGTTTGTCAAAGATCAGTTGGTTGTAGATGTGTGGTGTTATTTCTGAGGCCCCTGTTCTGTTCCATTGGTCTATACCTCTGTTTTGGTACCAGTACCATGCTGTTTTGATTACTGTAGCCTTGTAGTATAGTTTCAAGTCAGGTAGTGTGATGCCTCCAGCTTTGTTTTTTTTTTTTTTTTTTTTTTTTTTTTTTTTTTTTTTGTTTATTTGTTTGTTTTCTTTTTGCTTAGGATTGTCTTGGCTATGAGGGCTCTTTTTTGGTTCCATATGAAGCTTAAAGTGTTTTTTTTCCAATTCTGTGAAGAAAGTCTATGGTAGCTTGATGGGGATAGCACTGATTCTATAAATTACTTTGGGAAGTATGGACATTTTCACAATGCTGATTCTTCCTCATCATGAGCCTGGAATGTTTTTCCATCTGTTTGTGTTCTCTCTTATTTCCTTGAGCAGTGGTTTATAGGTCTCCTTGAAGAGGTCCTTCACATCCCTTGATAGTTGTATTCCTAGGTATTTTATCCTCTTTGTAGCAATTGTAGATAGGCGTTCACTTATGATTTGACTCTCTATTGCTGGTGTACAGGAATGCTTGTGATTTTTGCACATTGATTTTTTATCCTGAGAATTTGCAGAAATTGCTTTTCAGCTTAAGGAGATTTGGGGCTAAGATGATGGGGGTCTTCTAAATTACAATCACGTGGTCTGCAGATAGAGACAATTTGACTTCCTCTTTTCCTTATTGAATACCCTTTATTTCTTTTTCTCGCCTGATTGCCCTGACCAGAACTTCTAATACTGTGTTGAATAGGAGTGGTGTGAGAGGGCATCCTTGTTTTGTGCCGGTTTTCAAAGGGAATGCTTCCAGTTTTTGCCCATTTAGTATGATATTGGCTGTGGGTTTTTCATAAATAGCTCTTATAATTTTGAGATACATTCCATCAACACCTAGTTTATTGAGAGTTCTTAACACAAAGGTCTCTTGAATTTTGTTGAAGGCCTTCTCTGCCTCTATTGAGATATCATCATGTGGTTTTGGTCTTTGGTTCTGTTTCTGTGATGGATTACATTTATAGATTTGAATATGTTGAATCTGCCTTGCATCCCAGGGATGAAGCCGACTTGATGGTGATGGGTAAGCTTTTTGATGTGCTGTTGGATTCGGTTTGCCAGTATTTTATTGAAGATTTTCTCATCAAGGTTGATCATGGATATTGGCCTGAAATTTTCTTTTTTAGTTGTATCTCTGCCAGGTTTTGGTATCAGGATGATGTTGGTCTCAAAAAAATTAATTAGGGAAGATTCCTTCTTTTTGTATTGTTTGGAATAGTTTCATAAGGAATGGTACCAGCTCCTCTTTGTACCTCTGGTAGAATTTGGCTGTGAACCTGTTTGGTCCTGGACTCTTTTTGGTTGGCAGGCTATTAATTGCTGCCTCAATTTCAGACCTTGTTATTGGTCTATTTAGGGATTCAACTTCTTTCTGATTTAGTGTTAGGAGTGTGTAAGTGTCCAGGAATGTATCCATTTCTTCTAGATTTACTGGTTTATTTGCATAGAGGTGTTTATGGTATTCTCTGATGGTAGCTTGTATTTCTGTGGGATTGATGGTGATATCCCCTTTATCATTTTTTATTGCATCTATTTGATTCTCCTCTGTTTTCCTCTTTATTAGCCTGGCTAGAGGTCTTACTATTTTGTTGATCTTTTCTATAAACCAGCTCCTGGATTCACTGATTTTTAGGAAGGGTTTTTTGTGTCTCTATCTCCTTCAGTTCTGCTCTGATCTTAGTTATTTCTTGTCTTCTGCTAGCTTTTCAACTGGTTTGATCTTGCCCTTCTAGCTCTTTTAATCATGATGTTAGGGTGTCAATTTTATATCTTTCCTTGTTTCTCTTGTGGGCATTTAGTCCTATAAATTTCCCTCTAGACACTGCTTTAAATGTGTCTCAGAGAT
This sequence comes from Cebus imitator, assembly GCF_001604975.1. Taxonomy (NCBI): domain Eukaryota; kingdom Metazoa; phylum Chordata; class Mammalia; order Primates; family Cebidae; genus Cebus; species Cebus imitator. The sequence continues at coordinate 3,568,603 of NW_016107512.1, read as the reverse complement.
TCTGGTACATTGTGTCTTCATTCTCATTGGTTTCCAAGGATATCTTTAGTTCTGCCTTCATTTCATTATTTATCCAGTAGTCCCTCAGAAGCCGGTTGTTCAGTTTCCATGTAGTTGTACAGTTTTGAGGGAGTTTCTTAATCCTGATTTCTAATTTGGTTGCACTGTAGTCTGAGAGACTGTTACGATTGCCGTTTTTTTTTTTTTTTTTTTTTTTTTTTTTTTTTTTTTTTTTNTTACTGAGGAGCATTTTACTTCCAATTATGTGGTCAGTTTTAGAGTAAGTGGGACATGGTGCTGAAAAGAATGTGTATTCTGTGGATTTGGGGTGGAGAGTTCTGTAGATGTCTATTAGGTTAGCTTTGTCCAGATCTGAGTTCAAGTCCTGGATATCTTTGTTAATTTTCTGTCTCATTAATCTAATATTGACAGTGGGGTGTTAAAGTCTCCCACTACTATTGTGTGCGAGTCTCCGTCTCTTTGTAGGTCATTAAGAACTTGCTTTATGTATCTGGGTGCTCCTCTATTGGGTACATATGTATTTAGGGTAGTTAGCTCTTCTTGTTGCATTGATCCCTTTACCATTATGTAATGTCCTTCTTTGTCTCTTTTGCTCTTTGTTGGTTTTGAGTTTGTTTTATCAGAAACTAGGATTGCAACCCCTGCTCTTTTTGCTCTCCATTTGCTAGTAAATCTTCCTCCATCCCTTATGTTGAGCCTGTGTGTGTCTTTGCATGTGAGATGGGTCTCCTGAATATAGCACACCAATGGGTATTCACTCTTTATCCAATTTGCCAGTCTGTGTCTTTAATTGGGCCATTTAGTCCATTTACATTTAAGGTTAATGTTGTTATGAGTGAATCTGATCCTGCCATTTTAATTCTAGCTGGTTGTTTTGCCCATTAGTTGATGCAGTTTCTTCATATTGTCGATGGTCTTTACAGTTTGGTACATTTTTGCAGTGGCTGGTACTGGTTGTTCCTTTCCATGTTTAGTGCTTCCTTTGGGAGCTCTTGTAAGGCAGGACTGGTGGTGACAAAATCTCTCAGCAGTTGCTTGTCCATAAAGGATTTTATTTATCCTTCACTTGTGAAGCTTAGTTTGGCTGGATATGAAATTCCGGGTTGAAAATTGTTTTCTTTAAGGATGTTGAATATTGGCCCCCACTCTCTTCTGGCTTGTAGGGTTTCTGCCAAGAGATCTACTGTGAGTCTGATGGGCCTCCCTTTGTGGGTAACCTGACCTTTCTCCCTGACTACCTTCAGCATGTTTTCCTTCATTTCAACCTTGGTGAATCTGACAATTATGTGTCGTGGGGTTGCTCTTTTTGAGGAATATCTTTGTGGTATTCTCCGTATTTCCTGAATTTGAATGTTGGCCTGCCTTGCTAGGTTGAGGAAGTTCTCCTGGATAGTATTCTGAAGAGTGTTTGCCAACTTGGTTTCATTCTCTTCATCACTTTCAGGTATACTGATCAGCTGCAGATTTCGTCTTTTCACATAATCCCATATTTCTTGGAGTCTGTGTTCATTTCTTTTCACTCTTTTTTCTCTAAGCTTCCCTTCTCGCTTTATTTCATTGAGTTGATCTTCAATCTCTGATATACTTTCTTCCATTTGATTGATTTGGCTATTGAAACTTGTGTATGCTTCACGAAGTTCTCATTGCTGTGTTTTCAGCTCCATCAATTCATTTATATTCTTCTCTGTGCTGGGTATTCTAGTTAGTATTTTGTCTACCCTTTTTTCAAGGTTCTTAGCTTCCTTGCATTGGGTTAGAACATATTCTTTTAGCTTGGAGAAGTTTGTTATTACCCACCTTCTGAAACCTGCTTCTATCAATTTGTCAAACTCATTCTCCATCCAGTTGTGTTCCCTTGCTGGTGAGGAGCTGTAATCCCTTGGAGGAGAAGCAGCATTCTGGTTTTTGGAGATTTCAGCCTTTTTGTGCTGGTTTCTTCCCTTCTTTGTGGATTTATCTACCTTTGATCTTTGAAGTTGGTAACTTTTGAATGGAGTCTCTGAGTGGATGTCCTTTCTGTTGATGTTGAAACTATTTCATCCTGTTTGTTAGGTTTTTTTTCTAACAAACAGTCAGGCCCCTCTGCTGCAGGTCTGCTGGAGTTTGCTGGAGGTCAACTCTAGACCCTGATGGGCTTGTAATCACCAGCCGGGGCTGCAGAACAGCAAGGATTGCTGCCTGTTCCTTCCTCTGGTAGCTTTGTCCCAGAAGGGTACCTACCGGATGCCAGCCAGAGCTCTCCTGTATGAGGTGTCTTCCAGCCCCTCCTGGGAAGTGTCCCCCATTCAGGATACACGGGTATCAGGGAGCCACTGGAGGAGGCAGTCTGTCTCTTATCAGAGCTGGTCCACTATGTTGGGAGATCTTTTGCTTTCTTCAGAGCAAAAACCACAACCACCCCTTTTCCCAGGTGCTCTGTTCCAGGAAGGTGGGGGCTTTATTTATAAGTCTCTGATGGGCTGCTGCCTTTTTTCAGATATGCCCTGCCCAGCAAAAAAGGAGTCTAGTGACAGTCTGATGCAGAGGCCTTGCTGACTTGCCGTGGGCTCTGCCCAGTTGCTGTATAAACTTCCCAGCAACTTTGTTTACACAGGTTAAAACTGCTTACCCAGGCCTCAGCAATGGCAGACACCCCTCTCCCCACGAAGCTCAAAAGTCCCAGGTCAAGCTCAGACTGCTGTGCAGGCTGCAAGAATTTTAAGCCAGTGGATCTTGGCTTGCTGGTCTTCATTGGGGTGGGACCTGCCAAGCCAGATCACTTCGTTCCCTGGCTTCAGCCCCCTTTTTCAGGGAAATGAGCGGTTCTGTCTCACAGGTGTTCCAAGCATCACTAGGGTATGAGAAGGGGAAAAAAAAAAAAAGTGCTGCAGCTAAAACAGCCACCCAGTTTTGTGCTGGAAACCTGGGGCACTGGTATTGTAGGCACCACAGGGAATCTCCTGGCCTGTGAGTTGTGAAGACCATGGGAAAAGCACAGTATCTGAGTCAGAGTGTCAGGAAAAGTCCCTAATGGCTTCCCTTGGCTAAGTTCTCCAGCCCCTTGAACTTCCTGGGTGAGGCAATGCCCCACCCTGCTTTGGCTCGCCCTCCTTGGGCTATACCCACTGTCTTACCAGTCCCAATGAGATGAACCTGGCTCAGTTGGAAATGTGGAGATCACCTGGCTTCTGCATAGCTCTCACTGGGAACTGCACACTGGAGCTGTTCCTATTGGTCAGCGTGGCAGAAGCCCCCCAGTGGGACTTACTAATTAATATAGTTAATAATATCTGTTAGGACATTATTGCTTGCTATAAAGAAACACCTGAAACTAGGTAATTTATGAAGAAAAGAGGTTGGCTCATGGTCTTCTAGGCTATACAGGAAACATGGCAGCATCTGCTTCAGGAAGCTTCCAGTCAAAGCAGAAGGCAAAGGGGTAGCAAGCACATCACAGAGAGAGACAGGGAGATAATACCTTCATGTACATTATCATAGCTAAACTCTCATATTTCTCTTCTCTAAAGTTAGTTGACTGACAGCATCATGTTTAAGGTATTGCAACCTTATTTGACTACTACATTGGAAGTTTGACTCTTTAATACCACCATATAATTATGTTTACACAAAGAATTGGAAGGAAGGCATAGAGTCTCCATATGTTCATTTCGGCCTGGGTGGCTAAAGGGCTTCTAAGAGTCAATGCATGAAAATGGCCTAGATTGAATAAATTAGCAAAATCACAAAAGGAAACCACTATAGGAAATAGTTTTACACATGTAATTGCTGAAATCCTATAGTGAATGTGTCAATCTGTACTAACTAAATAAATTTGTTCATAGACATGTTCTATATTAGCTTCCACTCTTTCATAGACCTTTGCCAAACAAAATCCCACTAGAAGTAGGATGTTCACACCCGAGTAGGAGTTTCTTGGATAAATATTTTTACTATATGGAGACCAAAACCACTTTTACAAATTTTAGACTTTGATTGAAATACTATATTTCTTTAGCTTTTTTCTCCCATCTTTTCTCCTGGCAGCTACTTGTGCACTAACTTACCTCCTCTGGCCTCCCACGGGTCTGCTGAACAAGAGACTGGCTGCATGCACAGGGGGCCAGATAGTTCCAAAAGTGGTGAGACAAGCTTACCCAGTCATTGCCACCACCAAATGGACTGGAGAGACAGAGACAAGCCTATTTGCCCTTCTCCTAAAACCTAGTTGAAATTATTCCTTGAATTAAGCATAGAGATTATACATTGTCAGGCTATATTTTATAAAATGCCTGCTTACATTTCATTTGAGTGCTGCATGAATAGAATACATAAAGGTAGAATTTATTCAGCCAGTCCTTAAGAAATCATAGTAAGAGTGACTGAAATATAACAGCCACATTCTTTCGTAAGAATGACTCTGATCTCAACTTTGCCCATCCAGTTTGAAACAAAAATTTCAACTGGTTTCTTAATTCTGTAGTCAAAAACTGGTGCAGAATTTTTCATAGGCCCTTTTGAAGATCGCTTTTGTTAATTTGGCTGTTGAGTAATAAAATATTTTTAGTAAGTATTTTTAATTGTAATAAATTCTGTTAAAAGTAAAAAAAGGGCCAGGCATGATGGGCAGCTGAGACAGGAATCATTTGAGCCTAGGAGTTCAAGTCCAGCCTGGGCAACAAAGTGAGACCCCCATCTCTAAAAAAAAAAATAATGCTTTTTGTTAGCCAAGCGTGGTGGTGCACACTTGTAGTCCCAGCTGCTCAGGCGGCTGAAGTGGGAGAATCGCTTGAGCCTGGGAGATTGAGGCTGCATTGAGCCATGATCACACCACATCACTCTAGCCTGGGCAAGACCCTGTCTCCAAAACAAAAGAGTGAAACAAAGAACACTTATTTTTGATGTGCCGAACCTAAACCTTTTCACTATTTTCGTGAGACAATATAACCAGTAGCCAGTTGATTTGGACAATAGTGTGATAAGGGTGATCTGGGCCAGTACAGGATCCTAGTTACTATGAACCCAGAAACTCATCTTTTAGAATTAATTAGAATAATACCCAATAAAATGAGTACTATCACTACGGCATAAATAATATATCTGACTTAGGATGGCTCCACAACTCAGATTTCGTAATTTAATATGATAGCTCTGTTCAAATTAATCTTTCACATCAGAGGAGACACTTTGTTTATTTATGATATGTTGGAGATAAATTTTCAAAATGGTTAAGGTATATTGTTGTGAATGTCCATGGCAAATTTAATTAACACAACTCTGTTTTAGAAATACAGCTGCATAATATGTACAAGGTAAGAGTACGTTCACAGTATCTCAAGAACACCTAACTTTAAGGAAAGAGACACAGAGGCATGGAAGAGGCATGCCCCTCCATTGTCATTCCACAGCAGTTCAGCTTGGAAATAAATGCCAACAGAGAGTATTGCAATTTAATAGAAAGAGTTTATGCCAGGCCCTAAAGCAGCGATTCAAAAGAATCACTTGGCTGAATGCTTATGTTTATCTCTGACCTGAATTTGGATAAGCTCTTCGGTGCTAGGTAGTTTGGGTTGGTGTCTTACATTCAACATTTGTTGACTAGCCTATAGACTGGCATTTGGGTACAAGATAAGTCAAGATCTCTCTCCTCTTGGCCTTACTTACTTTTCTGTCCCCCACGACCCATTCCCTTCCTGTCTCCAACTCAGATCTCAGCTGTGTGACTTCTTCAAGAAGCCTCCTTGATCATCATCATCTACCTCTACTGCCATCTTACACAGCTCATTACCCTCTATTCTCATTTTGTAACTTTCATCACTTTTGGCACTTCTCATTCAATATGTGTCTTCCCCATCAGCCTGTTCACCACAGAGGGCAGGAACTACATCTGTGATCCTGCTGTAGCTACTGTACCTTGTACTCTGTATTTTTTAAATGAATAAGTAAATGAATGACAGTAGGTTCATACAGACATATACCTTCTCTATCATTTCTCAGCCTTTTGGCTAAGATCAAGTGTAAAAATGTATCTTTTCAGGTGGCTACTGAATGTAATTGAATAACTGCCATCTCCTGATTTTGTCATAATTTTTTATTCATTGTCTTTACAGAATTCTTTAAGACCTTAACTGTAAGTTGCTTACTGTCCAATCAAATTGGTGTTGACCATTGGCAAACAGCTATTTGCTTTCTGTGTTCTTACCCCTTGTGTTGTGTTTTAATGCAGCAAGGGCCATTGGGGGTGAGAGGGAGGCCAATGAGACAGTATTTTCTTGTTTTTGTCTTGTATGAGTATTGTCTAAGACCTTGAGAATGCAATTGAGTAATATGACTACAAAACCAAGATTGTAAAAAAAATTATATTATCTACTACAAACTTAATGTTAATTATAATTTTTGGTAACAGAATATTTGAACCTAAAATGTTTATAGACTCAACAAAATAATTTCACAGTGTTGTTTTAGGTGAGTTGAATACTCTTTTTCTGGCAAACAAAGCAATTGGCTTGATGGATGCATAAGTTTTCACTGTTGACTGATAATCAGTAAGAAGCCCAGAAATGCTCCCAGTGGGAACTGAGACCTAGTATCAGAATAACTGCTTTGCAACATTGCTAGTGGTTGGGCTATCAAGGTCACTGGTTTAGTTTTCTTAACAACTGGTGCTGATGGTTCTCTTGTGAAATGGTAAGTGTGTGGTCTAAGCCCAATTTTTAGAAAATGAGACTATCCCAGCCCCTGCTCTCATGATGAGCACATCAGCTTTTCCATTATTGCCCAAAGGAAACTAGGCTACCTGCTAGTCAAAGTCATTCATTTATTAAATGACTATTTATTAAGCATTTAACTTATTTCATGCATTGGGTTATGCCCAAGACACATAGAAATAAATAGAACAGTAAGTTATCTGCCTTCTGGAGGCTATAGGTTACTCAAGTGAAATGAGAATTAACTGCTGTTAGAGCTGAGCCCCCCAAACAATTGTTATTTGGGTTACTAACTCCTGCCAATTTGGTACTTTTTGGCCGTTGAGACAGTATTTTCTTTTTGTTTTTAACTTGTGTCAGTATTGTCTTTAAGACCTTGAAAACGCAATTGAGTAACATGACTACAAAACCAAGATTGTAAAAAAAGAGTATTTTATATTATCTATTACAAACCTACTATTGATTATAATTTTTGGTAACAGAATATGTGAACCTAAAATGTTTACTTATACGTGTTTCCAGCTTGGAATAGTTTGAGGCATTTGTTTTTATTGCCTTTAATATAAAAGTAGCTGAAGAGAAGTTTAATATTATTGGCATTAAATTATTAAACATGTATGTAAGTGCATGCAATGTCATGGAAAGAGTAATTTATAGTCTCATGAAATTGCTGATGATAATATTTATAAAAACCCCTTTTTTTCTAAAATACAATGTTGTTTGTATTTGCCAGCCACTTAATTATTTTGCTCAACAACAACAACAAAATCTTAACATATCTCATGACTTGAAATGACTTGGGCAATTATGAGTGGTAACCTTTAATAACTAAATTTAATTTAGAGATTTTTGTATTCAGAATGCCGAAACAACTTGGTAATAATTCAAGAATTTATAAAAGCCCAATGTTAGTATTTTTAATAAAATAAGGAGAGACTGACATGGAGTTAGAGAAAATCAGGCATACAATGGCAAGTTCCTCAAGATTTATGGGGTCTGGGTTACTCTGACTACAGTGAGAGTTAACAGTATATTTTTTTCTTTTTTTTTTTCCCCTCATTCTACCAGCCAGAGAAGACCTCTTATTTAAAGGGCACTGTTGTTAAATTAAGGCTTTGCTTCTGACAAACTGCCCTTCATGATTTTCACAGGATATTTATAACATAGGGGCAGTATACAAAAAGAAAAATGTTTAATGATGAGTTTTGCATGTTATACAGTGCTATACATCATATGGTTTAATTTAGATCCTCTGAAATATCAGTTAGAATGAAATTATCAAAAGGAGAAAAGTCACATGGCATGGTGCAAACAAGATGTGCCTATTTGTATTTATGTTTGCTAATGAAAGTCAGCCATGATTCCCACTTTGATTTTAAGAGTCTTAGACCACCATTCGGCTTTATTTATTATAATTAAATCTCTTGCCCACACGCAGACACAAGGGCAACAAAGAAAGGGGCATATTTTATCTTTTAAAAAGCAATTGCATAGCTTTCATATGAAACTCCTGAGCTTCTGAGATTTATAGTATTAAAGCAAAACAGTATGTCTTTCAGGGCATGGTCATCTTGTTAGGCAAATGGAGGGTCCCAGAGAGGGCTTAGCCTCTGAATCTAATGACCCCAAACAGGCGAGGGCTGAATTAGGATATATGGGGGCAGTGGAATTGGAACAACCTAAGTTTGAGACAACTTGGCATATTCGCTCTTCTAGCAGAAGAGAGACTGAAAAAAGGCCTGTTAGAAGCACAACTGATTTTTTACTATAAAGCTTGGGAGTGGGGTGGGACAGAGAGGGGGCTAATTTAGTTGACTGTGAAACAGCATTTATACATGAAATTCAGAATGTACCTACCTTCCCAACTGTGGCTCAACTGAGTATTCAGTAAAGTAACTAAGTAGATATTTAGGTTAAGTTAATAAGTAAGAGTTAGTGAAAGCCTGTTGCTTCTATTTTCTTCTACTACCTCTCTACCTTTTTCTCTCAGCAAAGCAAAGTCAGTATAGAACTTCAACCCTCTGTGCCCTCTTCGTCCCTGTGGAGTGAAGAAGAGCATTTGGAAAACCCCCAGGCAGTTCCTGTGGCCCACAAATCATCCTAGATACAGAGCATCTATACTCAGTTAATTAGGAGTTAACAATAGTTTGAGAGAGGGTGGATATATGCTCCAGATCTTTTTGTTGTCCCTTTTACTGCTGGATTTAACCCAAAATTGCTGACTCCAAACACCTCCAAGCAGGCCATATTATTTGCTCAACCCAAAATCAGACACAGTATAGCCCTAGTAAGACTTCCATGAAAACACATGGTGTATCACCCCCTTGAAGGTCCTAAAGATGCATGCATTTGCCACAGAACCTTTCAGCCATGTTTATCTTATTTTGATATTTTGTCCATTTATCAGAATTATTATTCTGTGCACTCAGGAAAATTAAGTGATTCTCCAGGGGAGGGCTAATCATAAAGCAGAAAACCCCAGAGTAGAACGCAAAGCTTATAATGGCTTAACCTCTACCTGCTCAGCTGTATTGTTTCAGACATAATTAAGTTGTGTTCCCTCCTCCCCTCACCACCCCACTCCTTGCCAGTTTCTTCACTTTTGTTCTGCTCCCAAGGGCTGTTCTTTATCCAGAAAAACTTTCTTTCCCTGCGTCTGTTTTCCCTATTAAGGCCAGGGAAGCTACACACATAGCTTTGGGCAGAATCAGAACCATCTGCAACAAGCCCTAAACTGAGTCAGGAATCCTAGGCTCTCCCATGTGACTATGGATGGGTCACTCTCTCTGAGCATTCATCTTTTCATCTGTTAAATGAAAAATGGGGCCAGAGGAATTCACAAAGGTACTTTCCAGTTCCAAAGTTCTATTGTTCCTTGATTCTAGATGTTAGTAAAGGGTATGTTCAGCTTGGTTTAGCAGGCTCAGTTTCCAGATTCCTTTTTCATTATAGTATTAAACATGTGGCAGTCAGACAGACTGTGCTCCTAACAGTGGCATCTTGGCATCTAGGGGGAAGAAAACAATGCCTAGTCTACAGATGACCTAAAAGGGAGAGATGCAGGTAACCCATCTGCTGTGGGTGAAAGCTACAGTCTGAAAACTTCCATTTCTGCCTCTTCCACGTTAAATTCACTAAATGCCAAAATCAGAATTTCCATTAGGAAATACTGTTTACTGCATAATCACGACAGATTCTAAAAATGTTCATTTACTGACAAAACCATTATAGGGTCCTGTTCATTCCAAAGCCTAAACTCCACTTAGACCCACTAGCTTTGAAGAACCGGAGCTAGAGCATTTGTATTTTTTAAAGCACCCCAGGTGATTTGGGTGCCATGTTCTATACTATACACTATTGAAGTTACTTTGGAAAATAAGCAGTAGTTGAACAAGCCTCCAAAGTAAAGATGATTTAGATTCACGGTCCATGTCTGTCCTCTGAAGTACTGTACCTGGCTGATCTGGTTTAAATTTGAAATAAAATTGTAATTTACCTTTTAAGTGATGTTTAGCAAGAATTTAGTTTATTAGGACTGAGAGAATGTGTGTATCTATAGTACTCTGGGTGGAACTGGGGCAAGGGACTATCTGGTTTGTTTTGTTTAATGTCAGACAACGAAAAGAACACAGGGTTTTAAATCCAAAATCTACTCTTTTACTAATTGTGGTAAGGCTCAAATTAGATACAGACATGAAAATATTTCATAAACCATGCATCTCAGCAATTTTTAATCTTTGCCCCTCCTTACTCTGAGAAATATACAAATCTCATGCCTTTCTAAAGTGTAAGTTCAAATTAGATATTGCGATTAGAAGCAAAAAAGCAAAAGCTTGCTTTGTTTTCTCCCTCCTTTCCTACTTTGAGAGTGACCTCTCAGTGCATTTTACTTGTGGTGGTTAAAACTTGAAGTTTAGTGAAGGCAGAAACTGTCTTTGTGTCCTATTGTGCCACCAAGCACACAGTAATTTACAGAGTAACAACTCAATAAAGATTTGCTAAAATCATATTAAACAAATTTATACGAATTCAGACAATAGAACCAATATCCTCTTTCTTAGGCCTTTGAGAAATGAAGTATTTGTAAAAGAATTTGGGAGTTACTACAGTGAAATTCTTGTGCTAGTTTATTTAAGATTTGAGAAACCAGAAGAGAATCAGAAGAGGTAATAGAATAAAACAAGTCTGAACTGGAAGAAAGAATGGTGTTTATAGTTAATGTTTTAATAATTATGCTAATGGCAAAAATAATACACAGTAATATTTAAGTTGGAACTACAAAATAAGTTTTATAACATATGTACTTTTGCTTCAGATAAATATTAATCTTTTGATTAATATTTATTTGTATTCCTTAAGATGTACCAATTTATAACTCATTAATAAAAAACAGAGGTATATAATCATGTCATCTGCACAGAAACAATTTGACTGCATTGTCTTAGCCCAAAATCAACTTAAGATGATAAGCAACTTCAGCAATGTGCAAAAATCACAGGCATTCCTATACACTAATAACAGACAAATAGAGTCAAATTATGAATAAACTGCCATTCACAATTCCTACAAGGAGAATAAAATACCTAGGAATACAGACCATTGCTCAAGGAAATAAGAGAGAACACAAACAGATGGAAAAACATTCATGCTCATGGTTGGGAAGAATCAATATCATGAAAATGGCAGTATTGCCCAAAGTAATTTATAGAATCAGTGCTATCCCCATCAAGCTACTATTGACTTTCTTCACAGAATTGGAAAAAAAACACCTTAAACTTCATATGGAACCAGAAAAAAGAGCCCACATAGCCAAGACAATCCTAAGCAAAAAACAAAAAACCAAAGCTGGAGGCATCACACTACCTGACTTGAAACTATACTACAAGGCCACAGTAATCAAAACAGCATGATACAGGTACCAAAACAGAGATATAGACCAATGGAACAGAACAGAGACCTCAGAAATAACACCACACATCTACAACCATCTGACCTTTGACAAACCCGACAAAAACAAGCAATGGGGAAAGGTTCCCTATTTAATAAATGGTGTTGGGAAAACTGGCTAGCCATATGCAGAAAGTGGAAACTGGATCCCTTCCTTACACCTTATACAAAAATTAACTCCAAATGGATTAAAGAGTTAAGACCTAACACCATAAAAACCCTAGAAGAAAACCTAGGCAGTACCATTCAGGACATAGGCATGAGCAAAGACTTCATGACTCAAATATCAAAAGCAATGGCAACAAAAGCCAAAATAGACAAATGGGATCTAATTAAACTTAAGAGCTTCTGCGCAGCAAAAGAGACAGTCATTAGAGTGAACTGGCAACCAACAGAATGGGAAAAAATTTTGCAAGGTACCCATCTGACAAAGGGCTAATATCCAGAATCTACAAAGAACTTAAACAAATTTACAAGAAAAAAAGAGAAAAAAAAAACATCAAAAAATGGGCGAAGGATATTAACAGATACTTCTCAAAAGAAGACATCTATGTAGCCAACAAACATGAAAAAAAGCTCATCATCACTGGTCATTACAGAAATGCAAATCAAAACCACAATGAGATACCATCTCACATTAGTTAGAATGGCGATTATTAAAAAACCAGCAGACAACAGATTCTGAGGAGGATGTGGAGAAATAGGAACACTTTTACTCTGTTGGTGGGAGTGTAAATTAGTTCAACTGTTGTGGAAGACAGTGTGGTGATTCCTCAAGGATCTAGAACTAGAAATACCATTTGACCCAGCAATCCCATTACTAGGTATATATCCAAAAGATTATAAATCATTCTATATAAAGACACATGCACACGTATGTTTATTGTGGCACTGTTCACAATAGCAAAGACTTGGAACCAACCCAAATGCCCACTGACAATGGACTGGATAAAGAAAATGTGGCACATATACACCATGAAATACTATGCAGCCATAAAAAAGGATGAGTTCATGTCCTGTGGAGGGACATGGATAAAGCTGGAAACCATCATTCTCAGCAAACTGACACAGGAACAGAAAACCAAATACCACGTTTTCACTCATAAGTGGGTGTTGAACAATGAGAACACATGGACACAAGGAGAGGAACATCACACTCTGGGGCCTGTCAAGGGGTGGGGGACTAGGGGAGGGATAACATTAGAAGAAATACCTAATGTAGATGATGGGGTGATAGATTCAGCAAACCACCATGTCACATGTATCTATGTAAGAAACCTACACGTTCTGCACATGTACCCCAGAATTTAAAATATAATGGAAAAAAAAAAAAGAAGTAAACCAATATGGGATTTAAATGTTTTCTCTAGCTTAACCATTTGAAGTGAAAAAAAAAAAAAAAAGAAAAAAAGTCATTTTAAAAAGTGTACACTTAGAAATTAATGACCCCACCAGTGCCCAGTGCAGTAGGTAAAATCTGTATCTGCTTATCCAGGTAGATTGACATTCTGGCACCAGTCATAATTTGAAGCTTTATGAATAAATGAATGTCAAAATTGGGTCCTCAATTAAAAAAACTGAGAACTATGTATTCCTAATTTTAGAACTAATTGGGGCCTTAAAAACATTAAGTATTGTCTTTGCTGTGAACTTTCAGAGATGCTAAAATGTCTGAGCTTTTCAGCAAATTCACAAAGGAGCAAGTGTGAGAACAGAGCTTTATTAAATCAGAAATGAAGCTTAAGTACTATATAGGTATGTAGGATCCAGTTTGTTGGGAGGTCTAATTGTGTTATTGATTAATCTGTAATTTTCAACAGTGGGTAGAGGTCCTGGCTGTTTCTGGTCAAAGCCTGGATTTTACTAACTAGGAGTGTCTGTGAAGATACAGAACTAGGAATCATTCACAGGGTCTGACAGAAGAAAGAGAGTGGGATACAAAGTATTCCATGAGAATGTGGCCTCTGGAAGGCCCTCACACCAAGCTATGTTTAAATTTAGTTTCAACATTTGCAACATAAATAGAGAGAAATTTACAGCTGACACAAATATGAGTTGTCTTCATCCATCTTCCTGTAAAGTTGCTTACTCTGGAAAGCATGCCGAAGTGGGGACGTTCCCATAATTGCCTTACATAGACAACGTACATCCTTTGTACATCAAAAGGAAAAAGTAGTGACTCAAGATAGAGGACCCTAGGGAATATGTTTACGGAAACTGCTCTTCACTAATTACACATGCTTGTTTGTTCTTTATTTTAGAATTAAAATAGGAAGACCTCATCACAGAAATCTGGGTCAGCTCAAAACTTTGGTTTTCTCATTAGATGTGGGTCCTTGAGGGTCTGTGATATTAAATAAGCCTGCAATCTTTTGTTTGCCAAATGGTGATAAATCATCTGTGAAGGTGAATCAATCTTTGAAAAGTGACCTTTTTCATACTAATAACAACTATTTTCATATTGCCCAGTCTGAAAATGTTAAAACCTGGTTATTTGTCAGGCGAACTCAGCTAAGACTCAGTCTTTCTCCAAGCCAAAACCTCCTTTCTCAAGCAAGGCTCACTTCAACACCGTACCTTTAGAAGGAATGCAGCTTTACTCCTGGTCCATTTAACTCCATCTAAAACCATTCCCTGTGCTTTAAATAATACATTATGTTAAAGATTGTCACTTGGTTGTAACATTTAAAATATCAGGGTCAAGAAGCTAAGAGTATTACTTTGGCATAAGCCTCTGTGAGGCAGCCGTGGTGGTAGGAGCTGTTTCACAGACTGAGGCTCCCCTGCCTGTGGTTGTGGGAAGACACCCTGTGCATTCCTGCAAGTTATTTGTGGCTCTCTGAGGAACTCATTTAACACTGTTCTGTAGCACACAATTTTAGGAAGTAGAGTTGGAATTTTCTAGTCCTCGTTAGAATGTGTACTTCAATCCAGACGTGTTGTACAACACAAAAAGTCCCATGGTAAAGAACAAGCTCGTAGAAAGAACACTGAGGAATGATGCTTGGAATGTGCCACTGTTTTGTCATCCCTGATACACTGATCTGGAGTGAACTGCGTAGCAGCATAACTAACCGAAGAAATTTCAGCCAGGGCGCCAAAGCCTGACAAGCATAGTAAATCTTCTTAAGCAGGATATTCGGAAAGAGAGTTTTCAAGTTAATTGAATTTTATGATTAACAGAAGGTTATCTGGAAGACTATATTCATTTCACCTCATGTTGATGGAAGTCTTTCTAAAAGGGTTAAGTCTACTTTCCATTTTTAGTATAATTATAAATGTGATTTAATTCTTAAGATGAAGATTTCACTGCCTCCATAGCATTATCTTGATCATACAAGGTTATTCTATATTTCCTAAAATACGGCTGTGGCTGTTCAAGGTTAATTCATTGGGCTAGAAGTATACAGACTGCAGAACTGCTTCAGAGTTATTAGCCTAAGGGGGGATAAATCCCTAATATGAAATTTTATGATTTTCTTTTTCTGAAAACAGATTGTGGAAAAATTCCATCCGATTGAAGGTTACGAATTCTCTGGATGTGACTGTTACGAGTTTCAATGATGAAAAATGTGCCAGCAAAAGGGAAATTTTATTCCTAAGTCCTGAATTTTAGTTCTGCTCCACTCTGGGTCTTAAAATGAGATTCAGGATGTTACAGAGACCCTGTGTGGTCCAGGTCTCCCAACTCTGAAATGCAAAATATATCTCTTGGAATGAAAAGCATGCAATTTTTCTTTCTTTAATTGGAATGTACTGTATAATTGCACTTAGAATCCGTTTTCCCATTTTCTTTTATGGGAGTATTTTATCCCACCGTGCATATCCATGTGTACATTTGTATATACAGGTATGTCTATAAAACTAGATTTGCATTTTTGATACTGTCTACAATATAAACAACTATACAGAACTCATTTGAGATGATAATATTTTAGGGGGGAGGAGAGGCCTCTACTAGTGTCTGTTCCAATAGCTTTTCACTCAGACTATAAATTAGGCCCAGGGAGGGCCAATAATGAGCCAGTAATTTATAGACTATTAAGATACTTGTTAGAACCGATTCCTGAGCATGTCGAATAAAGAACACAGATTCAATATATCTCTTTGGCCTAACCAAGCCCAACCAGTTCACAAAATGGGATGTCTTATTTTGTGTATCTTCTACTTCTCAAAAATAGAATCACTAACCACTTGTTAACCACACTGACTTTTTAATAGACAGAATGGTTGCTACAGTTTTGCCACCAGAAATGTTCAGATTAAGCATTCTATTAGATCGTAGCCAGAGTCTACAAAACAGGAAGGCGGCTCTGCTTGCTTTTTGCCTCCTTTCCTTGTTTGAATTGATGTGATAATTCATTGCAGATTTCTTTTTCTTTGATAGAATGCCTACCGCAGGAATGGGATGGCCTTTCTAGCCTGCTGATGTGACAACTGTGATGTGCCTGAAGCAACAGGAAAGGCGATGTTATATTAAGGTGATTTCTTGAAAACAAAATAAAATACAAATTTACCTTTCTCCCAACCAAGGGAGTGGGCTGGTTTGTTGTGACTATCAGCTTGCTGACTCCTGCTCTTTTCCAGCCCCCTCAACCATCGGTCTTGTTTACTAGATGTGCTGTTCAGCTAATTAATGGCAGGATGTTTGGGATAGGGCGTAGGTGGACAAGAATGCAGATCACACGATTCTGAAATTTTAATTTCAGTGGATTTACTGCCCACCGCTCACATATCTTAAAAGTAGTGGTTGTCCCCCCCCTCCAGTGTTTTGTCTGTGTTTTATTTGCTACATTTTATGATTTAAGTTTAGAACAAGGAAACAAAAGGACAGTGAGTTTTCACCTTCCCTTATACCACCAACTTTACTTTCCAACATTTGTTGACTACATGTATTTTAGTGACAGCTGTTTTTTAAACTCACAGTAATCAAATATCTAACAGACCTGATAAATCACCTGTTCCTATCCCCTCTCCCCTTCACTCCACTTACAGTATGAGTCATTTTGAATGCCTTCTTCCCAACTTCCTGCCATCTGCCTTTTATTTGTGTTTTTCCTCACACAGAACGTCTTACTCCATCTTTGTTTCCCTCCTTTTCCTGTTCCTCCAATCCCCAGACCTACTACTCCTGCACATTTCATGCACATTTCAAAGCTAAGTATTCAGAATTAGTAGAAGGGGAACAGAGTAATTTCTTGCTTCCCCCTTCAAAGCACCACCACACCTAGACTGGAAATGTGGGCTTGGTAATTTCTTGCTGTTAGCAGCTGAGCTACTCTTCTGGCTTCTATACTTTCTCCAGTAAATGAGGAACCGTAATTCTTTGGAACCAACCAAAATATAGCAGATGTAATCGTACAGTTCCTGATTAATTTTACTTTTATCATGGTTTTTACATACTTGAAACAGTCTTTGTAAAGAATTAATAAAAACAAAAGAAAAATGTGAAAGATTATGCCACATTATTTACATTTGTTAATTGTCATTTACCTGTTCTGTGTTAATCTTTTTAGAAAATATTTGCATGTCAGAAACAAAAAGCACAAATAATATCAAAACATTTCCAAAGGGTTTTGATGTTCCATCTATCCTTGTTAAAATGTATGAATAAACTTTTCTTTTTATCATTCTTATTTTCCTTGGCAGCCATAAGCATGGAAAATTATAAGCTTACAGTAAACATCCTAACTTTAAAATGATAGCATTTATTGTATTTGGTTTTGATCTGCCAGACTTATACATGGTATAAAATTTTCAGGGGCTGATTGTTCACATCAAAATTTCTTCTCTCCCACATTATACATTTTAAAGTATGCACGAGGCAGAAAATATAGGGTTTGGGTTTTTTCCTTCATTTTATTCTACCTGATCTCCTTACAGTCCCAGAGAAGGAAGACTCAACGTACATTTCTCTCAGAAATATGACAGGTCTGTGTTTTTGTTGGTCTGGCTTATGTTTGTCTATCTTGAACAGTCTGACAGGTAATTATTTATAAAATCTGGTTTTGTCCAGTAAGTTCATATAATAACCTTTCATTTTTCATCATAAGCCAGTAAGCTGAATTTAGAATAAAGCAAGGTTATTTATGTCTGTTCTGAACCAGCCTACATGTCCCCATAATTGCTCAATATTTTTAATTCTTTTTTCTATTTTTTACATTTAGGTTCTTTCTGTGACTCTTTGCACAGTCCTAAATTTGAAGTGAAATAAAATTTCCTTCACCAGTGACTATAGAAATAAAAGAAAACTTACAGAAGGAACATTTAGGAAAATGTGCTTCAGTAAATGGTTTTCTCAATAATCATAGTGTTAAAGCAGAAGATAGTCTTAGAGATCATAGAGAACAGCTGCTTATCTTACAGATGAAAAAACATGGCCTAGACAGGGAAAGTGACTTTCCTAAGATCGCTTAATAATGGCAGTGACAGACCAGAGATGAGAGTCGATGGTCCCTGACTTTGTCTGCTGTTATACAGTATTTTCTGCTATGCTGGGTTATCATAAGACAACTACTAAGACATGTTGGGGTTTGATGGCATATTTATCCTAGACAACAAAGTAAATTTATAGAAAACTGCACTAATTATGAATACCTCCTAAAGCTTAAGTGTTGTATAGTAAAATCTCAATGGGACTGTGGTATTAAGTAAACAATCTGTTATCTTACACATCAGGCTCTACTATAATTCAAATGGGAATATACAAAGCTAGTTTCATATTTTTCTCCCTTGCATTTTAGAGACTGAATTTGAAAATAAGTAAGCCAATAAATAGCCTCTCTTGATACTGCTTCCTACATTTAAGGATAAGGAAAGTAGAAATATTTCTCCCTTCACCTAAATTTGATAGTGTGACTTTCTGAACATGCCATTTAGAGGTGATGTCATTAGCTTTCCTGCCTTCTTATATTGTAATAGTTGTGATTCAAAAATGCTGTTTCAATTTTAAAACCAAGACTTTTTATCTGAAAACCACTGGAAGCACAAATATATTTTAAATAGTTATATAATTCCTGTGTCTGAGGAGAAACCTTCATTTATTGCTGTTCTTTGTTTTTATAAAATAATAAACAAACCATGTCTAATGCTTTTACCATGTAGAAGACAAATAAAAAAAACCGCGTTTACTTGTTTAGAATTATAAAGTTTAATTTTATGAATTTTTTTACATAGTTCTCAAATCAAGCATTGCTTTCCAGTTCATATAACCTCTTGTGTAAAACTGAATCACTAAAGAGAACATATTCTCTCATCTGCCCCCTGGAATTTGGATAGAACCTTCCCAAGCTACATTTAAAATTCTACCATCAACCATGTATACATCTCATAAAATACTTTACAGTTTCCTGTATGCTCTGGCCGAACATTTCATAGTACATAAACACTTCTGCAAATAATCTAAGGGCATCAAGTTGAATATGTCATAGCTACGGACACTACATAAAGCTAATTCACCAGCAGCATATTTTCTTATTTTTATCTTCTTATTTGAAATTCAAGCTGAAACTTTATGTGCTATTGTTGTGCAGTGGCAGGGGTGAGAAGAGAGCAGGGAACTCCAGCAGTTTTTGTGGAATTGTGTTCATTAAAGCAAAGGCTTTCTGCAGAGGGCATCTAGCCAAGCTGAAACAACAAAACCATGCCTGCAGGAATTGGATGTAAATGTGATGGTTAAATAAGGGCCAGATGTCATTAAAAACTCTAATATTAGAAATTCATATCTCTTAAAGTAAGTCTCAAGTGTTGGAAGTCAGATACTGATACCATAGTACCTAAAGAAAGAGACTTGCATTTGTTTTCCAAAGCAAAATATTAAGTATTCGAGCTGTTATTAAGTCATGGAAGTTTTGGCAATTGAAGCATATTTTAAAGCAATCAGTTCCTACAAAGCCACAAGAACGCCGAATACATGTGTCCTTGTTGGGAGCCACTGTAATTCACTACACAGCATGGGGTCCATGATCTCTTTTCTGCTCATCACCACCCAATATTCATTATTCTCATTTTTTTTCAAAGGAGAGTAAAGATAGGAAAAAAAAAAAAAAAAGGCAAGGCTCAAGATGATCAAAATATAGTTTTACTTACACCAGGTAATTGTCTACTTGCTATCAAAAATGATATATTGTGTCAGCATATTAATAAGTTATGACATAATTATAGCACACCATGTGCTACCCTGTGTACTAAGCAGTTTGTGTGATTTATCTCGTTTAATACTCACAGCCCCACTATGAGATATGCCTTCTTGCCCACGGGCAAAAATAGGAAACTGAGGAACAGCAGATTAAGTGTCATATACAGAATTACCCAAGGTACAGCTGGCATTTGTATGAGCACTCTGATCCCAAAGCTCATGCTGTTAACCACTGTTACACCACATGGACTGTACTGGAATAGAGATTTCTGATCACATATTAACGGGAATTGCAGCCTGACCTGGAACCTAGAAGCACTTCTCAGAACCAGAAAATCTGATTGCAAGAAAATTTTATTTTGACTTAACATTCCTTCTCTAATGCCAAGTATTATGTATGTAATAGAATATATAACATATAATAGAATATAATTATATATTATTATGCCAAATTTTTAGTGTCTTAAATCTTAGGACAAATATATATATGTATATATAATCAATGAATATACTAAAAGTCCCTATACAAATTATGAGAAAAACTTCATCAAAGATCCATGTAGACAAAGCTGTTCTCCTTTCTGAAGACCAGATTTCCCCAGAAGGCTCTATTTACACAGGCTACTATTTCATGCTTTCATACAAGGTATTTATCCCTATTATAAAATAATTCCCATCTTTTTTTACATGTGTTAGCAGCAGCAGATACAGAAGTACATGTGGCAATGCCCTGAAACTTTATATTAATGACCCTTTTAAGGGTTTGCTCATTAATTGATTAATTATATAGTAGTCATAGGTCTTCCCAGCCTGTCATAGCTTCAAACAGCTATTCCAAATAGCTTCAGACAGTTTGTGTGTGAAGGGGGTCTGGGGAGAAGTGGTGTGTGGAGATAAATAAGAAAGTGGAAAAAAAGTTACTGAGCACAATTTGAATTACAAAGGATAGTTTTCCATTCGACTTAGTAGTTAGCAGGAGCTTTTTTTATACGCAGACAGAGTCAGGGTGTCTCTTTGTTGCCCAGGCTGATCCCAAACTCCTGGACTCAAGTGATCTTCCCATCTTGGCCTTCCAAAAGGCTGGGATTACAGGCACGAGCCACCGCGCCCAGCCAGCAGCTTCTTTAATTCAGTGCTAGGTTTGTTCTGCCTCAGAACAAGCCACCTTCTGATTGATGTCCTTTAAGATTCCAAATAACTGCCCCAGACTGGGGTACAACTTTCTCTTCTGAATTTTTTTAAGATGGGGTCTCCCTATGTTACTTAGGCTGGTCCCCAACTCCTGGGTTCAAGCAATCCTCCCACCCAACCTCCTGATTAGCTGGGATTACAGGCACAAGCCACCGCACCCAGCTATTTCTGAATGGTTTTGATTGTGTCCTCCCACTACATCACTTGGGAGAAGTTAGTTCCCTGCCAATGCATTGGCCACTTCTTGTCACCCTTCCCTGACCTCAACGTACCAATCAGTCAAGCAAACAGACATAAAGCAGCAACTACTGCAGCTGATGGGTCGGCTTGCCGTACTTCCACAGGTTTGGCCTGTAGGGAGGACAGTGAGCCCAAATAGCTTCAGACAGTTTGTTACACAGCTACCTAAGCAAGATTGGCACAGTGTCAGCTTCTCATGTTCCTAATCTCACAGGAAGATGCCAAGCCAGAGGGGCTAGTTGACAGAAGACCTGAGTGAGTAGGGAGTTACCATGTCATGGAGGAGCCAACTCTAAACCACAGCCAAGCAGTTTCATAACTTGCGTTCACATCCCAGAGGGGATTGAGGTGGAAAGAGCCTTGCCCTACCAGAACTAGGGAGGCAGATGGGAAACTAGCTGTGGCAGCTCCTCATAAGAGTGGCTGTTTTGCTGCGTTCCTGTGATGATCACAGATGAAGGTCCATGGCCTGCGTGTGGCCTGCGTGCCTATGTGGAGATGAGGTCTCCTGGGAGCCCTTCCACGGCAATGCATAGAATGTTGTGTGTTTTTGTTAGCAGCATGCAAAATCAATCTGCCTCTTCTTCCCTAGGTTGTCATGGTGGTCTCCTTCCCTAGCTCTTTGCCATAAAGTTTCCTGCCTGTCTCAGCTCACAGCACCCTTTGCCTCCTCTGAACTCTTTAAGATCTTTTGTTCTCTCTGCTTCCTATTTAGTGTCCCTGATCATCTCTCCATGTGCCTTTAGACTGTACCAGATTGAGAATTTCTTGAGGGCAAGTCTTGAATTAACACCTCTTTGTCATTCTCACATACACAGATACTCATAAACATTTGTGGTTTGGTTGATAGAAAAAAAAAATGCATTTTTTTTTTTGAAACAGAGTCTGACTCTATTGCCCAGGCTAAAGTGCAGTGGCACGATCTCAGCTCACTGCAGCCTCCACCTCCCAGGTTCAAGTGATTCTCCTGCCTCAGCCTCCAGAGTAGCTGGGATTACAGGCATGCACCACCACACCCAGCTAATTTTTGTGTTTTTAGTAGAGATGGGTTTCACCATGTTGGCCAGGTCTTAAATTCGTCACCTCAAGTAGTCCGCCCACCTCAACCTCTCAAAGTACTGGAATTATAGGTGTGAGCCACCGTGCCCAGCCAAAAAAAAATGGATTTAAACATGAGCTCAGAATCCTTTTTAAAAAATCTTTGGTTAATCTTATCAATTCTTATTTCACTGATTTGGCTACACAGCTCATGAACTTTAGATCATCATAAGATCTTTTTTCTTAAATATAGTGTCTCAGGAAAACCAATTTAAAGCACTGCATGCATCAGGTTTCTTGTGGCCTTTGTGAGTAGGTCCCTGTGACGTCAGTCTTGTGTGAAGGGGTTAAGGACCTCATAAACAGATGACCTGAATCATATTTGCATTACTCTGTACTACTAAGACCTAAGAACCTTTGTGTTCCATCTGAATCTATACAATCTTGAAAAAGAATTACAAACTAGTAGGACTATTTTTGTATATGGTCCATCTTTGAAAACCTACCAGTTCTCCCACTGGTTCACTGTAAAGACAATGAGCCTTTTAAGATCCAATTTCCCTAAAGGTAATGGAATAACATGTCCACTGAACTTAAAGCAAATATAAAGATCTATTTAGACTAAAAATAACATTTTGTGAACTGGAAGCAGTAGCTTATCACCAAAGAGTAGCTTGAAATTAAAATGTCTGTTTTCTTTATAGCCATTCCTTCAAAAATCTTTTTGGCACCTATGAAAACCAAGCAATCCACATGGTAGTCTGCAGGCCCCAAACAGTGAGCCAAGGACTTGAGGGGGACCGCGGAATTAAGGGGGTTCATGAACCCACCTAGATTAAACTATCTGGAGATTCACTGAAGCGTATTTTGCCCATGTAGGTGCTACTCTATTAATAAATATATACATAAGTGCCATTGTGATTATAAAATGTAAAATCACTTTAAAGTGATACTCAAATCTTGCTAGCTTTTTGACATTACCTTTTTAAAAACTTAATAGATAGCAAAAGCCAAGTTGTAGAATGCAGGGGTCAGTGAATTTATGTTAAAAAGTGATTCTCAAGCTCCAAAAAAAAAAAAAAAAGGTAATGGTTGCTTTCTGTACTTTATGGTAATTGCTGTTGTCTCCTTAGCTCTTCAACGGTGAGTAGATTGTGCCTTCTGAAGGTTTCAGGCAGCTTTAACACAGATTTAAGGTTTTTTTCCTCCCTTTGACATAAAGTATCACTGGAACTTTTTTCATGTGTCTTATTTTGGGAAAATTTATGATATTTTTAACATTAGGAAGTTTTGCTTTTCCTGACATTTTATTGCTTTGCCTATTTGAAGCATTTCAATCCCAGACAATAAATATTAAGTGATTATTGTTTTCATATGGATAGGCTATTTCCTCCTGCTCTTTCTAACCCCCTTTCCCAGCTAATGATACTAAAAATGTATTAATACTAAACTGTGCTATTCAGCATTCCCAAAATCACATATAATGAAAATTGAAAGAGGGGCAGGTTTGAGAGAGGGGGTAGTAGCAGTTAAAAATAAAGTGAGGTATGTGGTTTCCTTTCAGTTGGATCTCAGATTTTTCTTGCTTAGTTGAAACGAAGATTATATTTATTCTGTAAATCATTTTTATCAGCAGTCATAAGCAATTACCACATGAATGGTATATCTGAATATCATTTCAGTGGAAGCTAAACAGTTCTCAACAAAGTAGATGGATGTTAGCCAAGCACACTATGAGTA
The DNA here is from genome assembly GCF_001604975.1 of Cebus imitator. Taxonomy (NCBI): domain Eukaryota; kingdom Metazoa; phylum Chordata; class Mammalia; order Primates; family Cebidae; genus Cebus; species Cebus imitator. The sequence continues at coordinate 3,544,606 of NW_016107512.1, read as the reverse complement.
CTCACTGTTTAGAAGCATCCACCGTAAAAAGCTGTCCTCATGGCTACCTTACCTTCAAGTCATACATGAAATATTCTGTTACTTTCTCAGAGCAGGTACAATGGCTCACGCCTGCAATCCCAGAACTTTAGATGGCCAAAGTGGGAGCGTCACTTGAGGCCCAAAATTGGAGACCAGCCTGGGCAACAGAGCAAGACCCTGTCTCTACAAAAAATTTAAGAACTAGCCAGGCACAGTGGCACACTCCTGTAGTCCTAGCTAATGGGGAGGCTGGAGTGGGACAATCACTTGAGCCCTGGAGTTGAAGGCAACAGTGAGTTAGGATCGTGCCATTGCACCCCAGCCCGAGTAACACAGCCAGACCCTGTCTCAAAAAAACATCAATTCTCTTTCTCTATAAGGCCTTCTCTGACCACCCTTTTAAATGAGACCCCAAGCCCTGCCCTAGCACATCATATCCCTTTCCTTGCTTTCTCGTTCACTCCAACACTTACTGTCTTCTAACATACCATTTCACAGAGCCATTTGTTACTGTGTTCTCCCTCTAGAATGTAGACTCTGTGATTAAGGCTATGGTCTGTTTTATCTACTGCTATATCCCAGCACTTAGAACAGTGCCTGACACATAATACATGTTCAATCAGTATTTATTACATGAATGAATGATTGATCAGTACTTAATTCTGCAAATTCTTGCAAGAGTATACCCATGTTATTATACTGTCTGGTTGGCCAGCCGTTAGCTTTTCCTTTTCACTTCTGTCCTGGCTTGTCATCTTCATGCCTCAAAAATCAGCTTCCCCTTGACTTTCTAAAGACTTCTGAACTTCTTCAAGTGTGTTTTTCAACATAACTCTTTTAAAAACATTTTTACATTTTAATACTTCCTAAATCACAATGCATCTCTAACAAAAAAGGAAATTTGATCACCACAAGCAGAAATTAGTTGCGATGTCATTAGGTTTCAATAATATTATGTCAAACTGATATATCTTTCTTTCTTTTTGAGATGGGGTCTCACTCTGTTACCTAGGCTGGAGTGCAGTGGCGTGATCCTGGCTTACTGCAACTTCGGCCTCCTGGGCACAAGTGATCCAACCACCTTCTGAGTGGTTGGGACCACGGGTGCGTGCCACCATACCCAGCTAATATGTTTTTTGTAGAGGCAGGGTTTCACCATGTTGCCCAGCTGGTCTTGAACTCCTGAGCTCAAGAGGTCCACCCACCTTGGCTTCCCAAAGGGTTGGGATTACAGGCATGAGCCACTACGCCTGGCCTATTTTGATATATCTGTTTCACCACTTTGTGCAAATTTTCTTTTTACCATAGCTCCAGGTTAGCATTGTTTTAAAAAAAATCATGTATTTATTTATCACTTCATATATTACAGAAGTTCTTTAGATAGGGCATATAGAAACATTGAATATATTTCATTTTTTCTTTTTTTGATACAGGGTGTTGCTCTGTCACCCAGGCTGAAGTACATTGGCATGATCACAGCTCCTGGGCCCAAGCTCATCTTCCACCTCAGCCTCCTGAGTAGCTGGGACTACAAGGCACATGCCATCATGCCCAGCATTTTTTTTTTCATTTTGTAGAGACAGGGTCTCGCTATGTTGCTCAGGCTTATCTCAAACTCCTAGATTCAAACTGTCCTCCTGGGATTATAGGCATTAATCACCACTCTTATCTATATTTCTTTTTTTAAAAAAATGCTTAGTCTGATATAGTTGGCTATAGTAATAAACCCTTTTTATATGTACAGTACAATTTAGTGACTTTTGACAAATGAACAGTTAGGTAATCACCATCACAATAAAAATATAAGAACCCAAAGAAGTTCTTTCGTGTTCCTTTGTGACTGATCCCTTACCACATCACTAACCCCTGGCAGCCACTGTTGTCATTTCTGTCCGTATCGTTTTTGATATTTTCCAGAATGGCATATCAAATGGAATAATTTCATATCAAGTTGAATTTCAAGATTTTTGTGTGTCCTTTTTACCTAGCATAATGCTTTTGAGATTCATGCATCTTGTTTTGTGCGCTGGTTCATTATATGTTATTGCTGAGTAATATTCCATTATATGGATGCACTACAGTCTGTTTATCGATTCACCACTGAGTGGACACTTGCATTGATTCCATTTCCTTGCAATTAAGAATAAAATTGCTATGAACACAAATGGGCATATCTTTTTGTGGACTCGTGTTCACTTCTATTGGGATTAACACCTAGAATACCTAGAAGTGGGATTACTGACTCATATGGTAAGTAAATATTTATTTTTATTTAAAAAACTGCCAAAATGTTTTCCAGTGTAACTGTACCATATGACACACCCACGAGAAATATGAGATTTCTAGTTTCTCCATATCTTCACTAGCTTGGGTATAGTCCAACATTTGGTGTGTTGCTTATTTGTTTTGTTTTAATTTTAGCCATTCTAGTAGGTCCATAGTGATACCTCATTGTGGCTTTACTTGCATTTCCCTGATGACTGCTATTAAGCATTTTCCATGTGTTCATTTGCCATCTGTATGTTTTCTTTGTTGAAGTGTTTATTGACATCTTTTGCCCCTTAAAAAAAATCATTGTTTGTCTTATTACAATATAAGAGTTCTTTATGTGTTTTAGATACAGATCTATTATCAGAAATGTGCTTTTCAAAACTTTTCTTTCAAGTCTGGAATTTGTTTTTTGTTAAAGTGCCTTTGGAAAAGCTGATATTTTTAATTTTGAAGAAGTCGAAGTTACCAATTTTTATTCTTTTATGGCTTATACTGTATTTCTTATCTAAGAAATCCATCTAACCCAAGCTTGCAAAAGCTTTCTCGTATGTTTTATTTTAGATATTTAAGGGGTTTTTTTACTTTTTTTTAAATTTACTTTGACTTTGTATGTGGTATTAATACAAGGTAAGAGTTGAGGTTCTTTTTTGTTTGTTTTTTGCATATGGATGTCAGATAGTTTCAATACCATTCATTGAGAAAACTATCCTTTCTTCAATGAATTAGCTTGGCATCCTTGTGTAAAATTAATTGACCAGATAAGTATAGCTTTGCTTTGTATCCTGTTTTGTTCCACCGGTCTATTTGTTTATCCTGAACTAATATCTGGTTGTCTTGATTACTGTAACTTTTATACTAAGTCATGAAATCAGGTCTTACGAGTTTCTGAGCTCTTCTCTTTCAAAATTGCTTTGCATATTCTAGGTTCTTTGCTTTTCCATATTTCTACAAAACGCTGAGATTTTGATTGGAATTGCTTACAATATATAGCTTCATTAGGAAAGAACTGATACCTTAGTAACATGAATCCTTCTAATTAATGAACATGATATAGCTCTCCATTTATATAGATCTTTTTTAAATTTTTCTCTTCAATGTTTTATAGCTTTCAGAATATAAACCTACTACATATTTTGTTAAGTTGTTGCATGCATATTTCATGGTTGATGTTATAAGAAATAAATTTTTTTCAATTTCCAAGTATTGTTAATATAGAGAAATAAAATTTATTTTTGTATATTAACTTTTTATGCTGAAACCTTGCTGAGCTCACTAGCTCTAATAGATTGCTGAAGTGGTGGGAGCAGTTACAGATTCTTTGGGATTTTCTACACAGATGATCATTTTGTTTGCAAATACAATTTTTTTTTCTTTCTAATCTGTATGGTTTTTATTTCTTCTTCTTGTCTTATTGCAGTGACTAGGATCTTCAGTATACTATTGAATAGGAGTGGTGAAAATGGACATCCTTTCCTTTTCCCTGATTTTATGGGGAAAGCATTCAGTCTTTCACCATTTCATTAGGTGTAAGATTTTCTTAGATGCTTTTTATCAAAATAAGGAAGTTTCCTTTTATTCCTTTTTTGCTGTTTTTATGGTTGTCGAATTTTATCAAATGGATTTCTGCATCCTTGAAGAAATTGAAGACAATTTTTTCTTCCCAGTGATAAATTCTGTTGATTAAGTTTTGCTTGTTGAACCAACCTTCCATTACTGGGATAAATGCTACACACACCCCTTCATGTGTGTGGACATTGTGTGTGTGTGTGTGTGTGTGTGTGCGTGTGTGTGTGTATTTATATATGTTTGTTTCTTTGCATTTTTAAAGAGACAGGGTCTCATTCTGTTGCCCAGACTGGAGTGCAGCAGCATGATCATAGCTCACCGCAGCCTGGAACTCCTGGGCTCAAGCCACCCTCTCACCTCAGCCTCCCAAACAGCTATAACTATAAGCACACGCCACCATGCCTGGCCTTTTTTTTTTTTTTTTTTTTTTTTATGTTTTATTTTGTAGCAACAGGGTCTTGATTGTTGCCCAGGCTGCTCTCGATCTCCTGGCCTCAAGTGATCCTCCCACCTTGGGAGGATCCCAAAGTACTTGGGATTATAGGCATGAGCTACTGGCCTGGCGACATTTTGATGGATCTAACTTGCTAACATTTTGGTAGGTATTTCTGTATCTGTATTCATGAAAAGTATTGATCTGAGTTTTTGTAATGTCTCATTTCTGGTTTTTATATCAGGTAATGCTAGGCTCATATAGTGAGTTTTGATCTGCTGTTTCCTTTTCTGTGTTCTGGAAGAGTTTCCGTAGAATTCGTGTTTTTGACCTGCTGTTTCCTTTTCTGTGTTCTGGAAGAGTTTCTGTTAGAATTAGTGTTTTTGTTGTTTAATACACCACAAAATTCACCATGAAGGCTATCAGGGTCTGAAGTGTTTTTTTGTAGGAAAGCTTTTAGCTATGAATAATATTAGATATAAGGCTATTTGGGTTATCTATTTCTTCTTGAGAAAGCTTTGGTAGTTTATGTCTCCCAAATTATTTTTCCCTCATCTAAATTAACAAAACTTCTGGCATAAAGTTGTTCACTAAATTCTCTTATAATCCTTTAATTGTCTGTCAGATCTGTAGGGACACTCTTTTTAATTCCTAAGATTGGCAGTTTGTTCTTCCTTTTCTTCTCAGCCTAGTTTATCAGTCACACTGATTTTTCAAAGAATCAGCCTCCAATTTTATTAATTTTTCTGTTTTTAGTGACAACAAATTTCTTTATTTCCTTTCTTCTGCTTGCCTTTAATTCCATTCACTTTTCCTTTTTCTTTGATTTTGCTGTAAGCGTTGTAATGCTCAGTTTCCCTCTAAACACTACTTTAGGTATATCCCACAACCTTTGATGTGTTTTGTTTTCATTTTCATCCAATTCAGAACATTTTCTAATTTCCTTTCTGACTTTCTCTTTAACCCGTGGCTTATTTAGAAATGTGTTGATTAGTTTCCAAATGTTTGAGAATGTCCTACGTATCTTCCTGTTACTAAATTTTAATTTTATAATAGAGACATACTTTGTATGATTTCAGTTCCTTTAGGTTTTTTAAGATTTGCTTATGGCCCAGAATATGTGCATGTGCACTTGAAAACGTGTATTCTGCTCTTTGATGTAATGTTCTATAAATATTAGGTCAAGTTGGTTGACAGGTTGGTGCAAAAGTAATTGCGGTTTTTGCCTTTGAAAGTAATGGCAAAAACCATGATTACTTTTGCATCAGCCTAATGGTGTTAGGTTCTTCTATACACTTACTGATTTTCTACCTTTTTACAATCAGTTACTTAGAAAGGAGGGTTAAAGTCTTCAATGACAATTGTAGTTTTGTCTGCTTCTCCTTAGAGTTTTATTAGGTTTTGCTTAGCATATTTTGAAGTTCTGTTCTCAGCTACATATGCACATTTAGGAATGGCATGTCTTCTTAATTGTCCCCTTTAGTATTCTGTAATTTTCCTCTTTATCCCTGACAAAGTGTCATGTCCTGAAGTCTACTTGGTCTGATATTAATAAATCTATTTTATCTTTCTTCAATACTTATATTGTACATATTTTCTCATCCTTTACTTTTAACTTATCTATTTCTTTATATTTAAAGTACGTTTTTCATTGATAGCCTATAGTTAGGTCTTGCTTTTTCACCCAGTTTACAATCTGCCTTTTAATCCCACTCTTTAGACTATATCTAATGTAATTATTGATATGGTTAATTTAAATCTGCAATCTTATTCTCATCATAACTCTTTAACAAGCTAACTTGTATTTCTTAGTTCCAGCCAAGAAATTTGTCATTTTAACTCTTTGTTTTTTACAGCCCTTTTTAAGTATTTTAAAAATATTCATTCATTGCAAACAAAAAACTCAGAAGACTCAGAAAAGCACAAAGAATACAATTAGAATTAGCCACAGTCCTTTAACATTGAGACTACACGACTGACATTTTAATACACCATGCACACACACATACACACACACACAGCATATTCATAAAGTACATACTTCTTTGTAGCCTATAGTAACATTTTCTCATGACTTTTTTTTTATGACTGCTGAGTATTTCTGTTATGAAAAAAATCTGAAGCTGGGCATGGTAGCTCACAACTATAATCCCAGCACTTGAGGCCAAGAGCTTAAAATCAGCCTGGCCAACATGGCAAAACCCCATCTCTACTAAAAATACAAAAATTAGCCAGGTGTGGTGGTGTGCACCTGTAATCCCAGCTATTCAGGAGGCTGAGGCGCAAGAATTGCTTGAACCCAGGAGGCAGAGATTGCAGTGAGCTGAGATCGCGCTGTTGCACTCCAGCCAGGGCAACAGAGCAAGACTCTATCTATCTCAAAAAATAACAATAATAAAAATAAAACTTTGAGAGTATAATAGTGCTCCCACCCCCAAACTGGGAAGATGCCAAGAGAACAAAGGATGATTTGGACAAGTCCAGATTGGTGAGTAGATAAGTTTATTAAGACTTGCATACGGGGCACAGCGGCAGCAGAACAGCTCTAGAGATCCGCACTGCCTTGCATCTCTAAGGCTGCTTTTAAGCTAATTTTCTGGCTCTTTGGCTACTGCGTGTGTGATGGGACTATTTTTCTTGGTATGTTCCCAGATACTCTCCAAGAAGTTTGGATTCTCAGAGACACCTGCTCCTCTGCTGGGTCCCCTGGCCTTGGCTCGCTGCCTGGCCTTCAGGGTTCAAGCAGTGAACACACACCTTTAAATAACCTGGCAGGAGACCTGTCACACTACATTTCTTCATACTGTGGCTGGTTCATTTTTAACTTAATCATATCCTATTTTTGGATATCTCTCTTTCCCTAAAGTTTTGCCATTATTATAAAATATGCATTATTTTTCATACATCAGACTTATTTCCTTGTCTTTTGGCCTATGACATTTTGGTTGTCAGCCTTGTTGTTGCCCCTGTGACGGTAATGTGCTTTTCTCTGCCTGTTTTTGAGGGGTTTTTTTCCTTTTATTCTTTAACAGTTGTAGTATGACATGCCTACATGTAGTTTTCTTTGTTTTTCTCTTGGAATTTGTAGAACTACTGGAATCTGTGGCTGGATATTTTTCACCGATTTGTTTAATCCTATCCACTTTTCTTCAAATATTTCTTTATGTCTTACAGGACTTAGACATATGCCAAAATTATTATTATTTTTTAACCATATATAGTATGTCCTCTGGACCCTTTTCTATGTTTCTCATTTCCTTTTCTCTCTGCTTCAATATGAATAGTTTCTACTGACCTATCCTGTATTTATTGAACTTCTCTTTTAAAATTCTACTAAGCTCATCTACTGAATTCTTAATTTTCATTTTTTAATTTTTTAATTATACCATCACCATTTGATTACTTTTTGGAAAAAAAAAAAAAATTCCAGTTCAAGTCCCTTTCTTATTACCTCAATACTTGGGTTGCTTGGGGATGTTTCTGTTGTCTTTTTTTTTTTTTCTCTCTCTCTNTTTTTTTTTTTTCTCTCTCTCTCTTGGTTTTCAGTATTTCTTGCTTTGCCTATGAGTTTTTATTGAACGCCAGACATCATATATGGAAAAAATATAGATGCTCCGGGCTGGTCACACTGGCTCACCCCTGTAATCGCAGCACTTTGGGAAGCCAAGGTAGGAGGATCACCCGAGACCAGGAGTTCAAGACCACCCTCGGCAACAAAGCAAGACCCCATCTCTACAAAAATAAAAGTTAACTAGAAGTGGGGCGTGTGCCTATAGTAGTCCCAGCCACTCAGGAAGCTGAGGTAGGAGGATCCCTTAAGCCCAGGAGTTTAAGGCTGCAGTGAGTTTTATGATTGCGACACTGTACTCCAGTCTGGGTGACAGACCGAGACCCTGTCTTTAAAGAGGATCTGAATGGTGATTTCTTCAAGAGAGGATATAATTTTCTGGCAAACAGATGGGGTACAGTTGGATCAAGGTTGATCTCTGCTTTGTCTTTATTCCTATAAAATAGCCCTAGGGTCTCTGCTGAGAGCCTGCAGTATTTACCAGACCCCTCAACCTTGGTGAAGCTCTGAAATCTAGCGCCTGACCCCACAAGATTGATGGAATTTTTGCTCACCTTTTTAGCCTCCCATATGCTGCTGTCATCCCCCACCCCACCACATGTACAGCTTTGGAGCTGACATATACTTCAAAGGCAAATTGCATGCAGAATTATAGACTTACTTCTCTGTAGTTTCTTCTGGTTGGGGAATCTTGGTTCCTCAGCTGCCTTGGCAGCCCCAAAGTCCAACCTCTGCTTCCCTAGCCCAGTGATACTGCCACAATTCCCAGACTGCTTGGCCTCACTTCCTCTCATAGTTAATTGATAAATTTCCTGAGGAAAAAAAAGAACCTGCCTCTTCTCCAGTATCTTCCTCTCTCAAATCCTTGGCTACATTGGCTTTTTTTCTGATGCTTCAAATAATTTGTAGCCCCACCCCAAGTTGTCCATATCCAAATCTCAGAACCTGTGAATGTGTTACATCACATGGCGAAAGGAAAATAAGGTGGCAGAAGGCATGAAGTTTGCTCATTAAAGGAAGTTAAGATGGAGAGGCTATCCTAGATTACCCCCATGGGTCCAGTCTAATCACATGAGCGCTTAAAAGCAGAAGAATGGGTAAGAGAGATCCAATATGAAAATGACTTGACATTCTAGCTTTGAAGACAGAGTAAAGGAGCTACAAGCCAAGGAATATGGGGGCCTCCTCCATGTCCCCTCGCTTACAGACAGCTCGAAAATGGAGATCTCGGTACTGAAGCAACAGAAACAGTTCTCCCAACGGTCTGAATGAACAAGAAACAGATTCTTCCCTGTAGAACAAACATATATATATGTTTTTCCCAGAAAAAAACACAACCTGGCAACACTGATTTTAGTCTAATGAGACTAATACTGGACTTCTAGCCTATAGAACTGTAAGTTAATAAATCCATGGTATTTATGCTACTAAATTTGTGGTCATTTGTTACGGCATCATAGAAAACTATTAGACAACTGTTTCTGTATTTTTTTTTTCCAGCTTCTGTAGTTGTTTGCGGTTTGAAAATCAGTCTCATACCTTGATAAGGTTCAGTCACAGCATCAAAACCACTGTGTACTATGGGATGAGGATTATAGGAATCAGCCCTCATACAGCTGTGAGAAGAGCTGGGAACGTGAAAGTATAGGAAGGAAGTTGGAGGATTAGAGAAAAGAAAATGACCAGCCCATCAGCGTGAGAAACAAAGAACAACCAGGTGCCGAAAGCAGCTGCAAAGTGATGGCTCATGAGGAGGCGTCTAGGAGGCCATGCTTCTGTGGAACTGCCACTTTGGCAGGCCCACCACCGAGTATCTGGCGTAAGCTGGGAGCCACTGTTGGTCAAGAGGCTCTTCAGTCAGAACTGGATGTAGAGTGGAAGAAAGTGAAGACAAGCTAGAACCTGTCAGTACTTCTATTTTTTTTTTTTTTGTCATTATTCGCCTTATGTGATTAACATTTATTTTTCTTTTTTTTTTCCCCCATTTATTTATTTTATTGCATTTTAGGTTTTGGGGTACATGTGAAGAACATGCAAGATTGTTGCATAGGTACACACATGGCAGTGTGATTTGCTGCCTTCCTCCCCATCACCTACATCTGGCATTTCTCCCCTTGCCATCTCTCCCCAGCTCCCCACCCCCCACCGTCCCTCCCCTATTTCCCCCCACCTGACCCCAGTGTGTAGTGCTCCCCTCCCTGTGTCCATGTGTTCTCACTGTTCAACACCCACCTATGAGTGAGAACATGCGGTGTTTGATCTTCTGCTCTTCTGTCAGTTTGCTGAGAATGATGGTTTCCAGGTTCATCCAGGTCCCTACAAAGGACCCAAACTCATCGTTTTTGATGGCTGCATAATATTCCATGGTGTGTATGTGCCACATTTTCCCTATCCAGTCAAAAGGATATGAACAGACACTGTCAGCACTTCTGTGCCTTCTCTATAACTGCAAGACCTTCAAAGATCCATAGCTGCTTCACCTCTGCCTCCCACATCTGCATACATTTCCCTTTTGGCCAACTCTACCTCAGAACCCTGTAGGGAAGGGGACTATGGGAAAGTACTTTCAGTTTCACCAAGTCGGCACACTACCAGTGACTGCAGTCTGTCCACCCTGTGTCTCCTTGGCACCCATACATACATCTTTTAACCATGTTTAACCTCCAAATAAAGTCAACAGCAAAATGTTTCCACCTAATATGATGCATGCTAACCCTGTCCTCCAAAAAGGATATAAATACCGTTATGGTTTTCTTCCCAATAACCCATAACCCCATCTAATCTGAGCATCATACAAATCTCACTTGAGGGACCTTACAGAATACCTGACCATACTCCTCAAAACTGTCAAGGAAAGCCTGAGAAATGATCATAGCCAAGAGGAGCCTAAAGAGACATGACATAGATGTCATGTAGCATCCTGAATGCAATTCTGGAGCAGAAATAAAATGGATTGCCTAAGCAGAAAATGCAAAAAATGCACAATGGATAACAACTAAGGAAAAAATGAATCAAGGATGGGCTTTAGGTAATAACATACAAATATCCGTTCATTAATTGTAACAAATGTATCACAATGTAAAATACTAATAATAGAGGAAAGTGGGTGTTGGGTATACGGGAACTATGTACTATCTTCACAATCCTGTAAATGTAAAACTGTTCTAACAAAAAGTGTATTTAAAAAAAGGCTATTAAGTCCTGTATGACACATACATTTTGGGGTGATGTTGAACCCTTTTCTCTGAGTCACACTCACCCTTTAATATCCCATAACCTAAATACTGAGCTATATGGCTAACCACTACTAATACATCTTCTGTTTGGATAGTAAGGGAATGTAAGTGGGGCAATAAAGAATATTAATATCAAAAAATGCTGTATTCATATTAAAGTAAGGAAGAAATACTTATAACCACTACTGTCATCATTTGTATAACTGGTCCAGTGGTCATTGCTAGTATTTATAACTTCCTTCTTCTGTCAGCCAGTCCGTATTGTCTTTGCCCTTAATAAACTACTCAGCTGATGCGCTTACTTCCCTCATGGGGGGATCCTGCCTATTTCTGTTTCAGTTATCTTCTGCTGTGTAACAAACCACCCCAAAACTTAGTGGCTTTAAGGCAACATGATTTTTTTTTCTCATAATTCTGGGGTCAGGTATTTAGATAGTATTTAGCTCTTGTCCAGAGCTGCGGAGGGAGAGATGTACACTCAGTTTGGACCCACAGGCCCACTCTGGGCTTCTGGTCAGAACTACACCAACAATACATTTGCCTCCTTCGCCACAAGGTTTGTTTCCCCCATGGATCTGGCACTAAGAAATTCAGTCTATTCGTAACACGTGCCTGATGAGTAACTTGGACCCTAAAATCTCCCTGCCCTTAATGGCTGTGTGGTGTTTGAAAAATTGCTTTAACTTTGGGGTCTTGGATTCCTCATCTATTAAATGGGAGCATTGAACTTCTGCTAGATGACTTTAAGACATATTTTTTACTCTTGAAATGTGTTATTTAAGAGGGGCATTTATGGAGTGTGGATTATGGAAAAACCAGCATAAGCGGGAGTCAAAACTTTAAGAAATTTATTTCAGCCTAAAATGCCTATTTTTGAAGGGAACCTAATCAAAACTTCTTAAAAATAGCTTTTAATTGTAGGTTTGAAACTTTGTGTTATTTGTAATACCTTTTTAGAAGCCTGAAAATAACATTTCTCTCTGTACCAACTTTGTGCTTTTCCATTTGGTAAACACTGATTTTATTTCTCTCTGTCCCTGTAGGAGTAAACCAAGCCAATTCAGCACTTCCTGTTTACTTCCTTGTCATATGTATCATAGATGGTGACAGACGACCTGCTTTCAAAACAAGCATCCTTGGTTTAATTCTGCATTTTCTGCTTAGGCAACCACCCTATCAATATACTTGAACGATGAAACAATTTGGCTACTGAAGCAGTCCTTCAGCTTGTCAGTGGAAAGTCCCTCAATGGAACGGGAGGAATAGTTTTAAATGGGGTATCACACAGTGCCTTACAGATGAGACTATCAAAGCATTTTCAGCCCTTAATCTTGTTATGCACGACATGGGTGAACACAAGGCTAGTAAACAACTTGATTTCCTTAGGAGATTCTCAGTGCTCTGTTTTTCAAATGAGAAGATTGAGTTTCATGTATATTGAGTGCCTAAAGTGTAAGCTTAGAAATATTTTATGTTTCCATCATAGTTTATTCTGTTCAGCATAAATCATCAGAGCCAACCATAACTTAACCATTTACTAGAGCTTTTTCAGAGTCAGTTGTATTACATGCATGTCAGACACACCTTCCTACAAGTCCCTCAAGGTCAATAGTTTAGAAATTCTGCTTTTTCCTTCCCTTCCCCACTCAACACTTATGGAAATATATGCTAATTGGAACAGAAGCTGCCTACCAAACTAACAGGGTTAGACCACTCTTAACACAAGATTAATGAGAAAGAAGTTTAAGGAAAAAATAACATTTCTCAAGCAGTAAGAAAGTACATGCCAAGTAAAAGCCAACAGTCTGCCTCAGTAGGATACCAAGCTCTGCTTTCCCTTGACTTTACTTAAAGGAGTTAAAGAGAGAGGGAATCCTGTATGTCCAGCCTTGCTCTGGTCACTGTTGCCAGCCCTTTGGCTCAGCGTGGCCGGCTTCTCACCTTCCTTGGGACCACAGCTCAGCAGTCACCATTGTGGAAAACAAGACCACAGACTCAAGGGTTAGAATGAGATTCTACACATTGTTTACTAAGGTGACATGCCAGAAGGAATGAGGAGGCACAAACACACTACATGTGGCCAGCTGCATTCATGACAGGCCTTTGTAGGTGTGTGATTTATATTCATAAAGGAGAATTCAGAGACAATGGATGTTTAAAGTCACTGATATTGGCAAGAAATTAAGTTTGTGAATCACTCTGTGCTGTTGATGAATTACTGAAGTGTGAGTTAGCAGACATCAAGAACTGTCAACTAGGAATGATGCTAACTTACTTTTGGAATAGGTTTGGACAACAGTATTTGCTTAGAGGAAGTAAAGCCTAAAGATCTTATGAATTTGCTGAAACTGTAATTGGCATACTACATGACATATCTACATTATTTGGCAAGGGGGATCCGACTTCTCTTAGAACCCCAACCCCTTCAGGATCCAAAGGCAGCCTTCACCTGTGGCACATGCTCAGCTCTTTATAAGTACCCTAAATTCTTCCAAATAATTTTTACACATTTAAAAAGTAATGATCTTTCACACCTAATACCCAGCTCTTAATTTCTGAATATCTTTCTCCACTGGTATTCAGGGTTCCTTAAAGAAATGCCTGATTCCAGGACCAAGGCAGGGAGAGATACCTGGAAAAATGAGTCTTGACTATCTAATTGCACAAGAAAATGAGGAATTGGTCAAAGAATCATGGGGACATGCCAAAAATGGAGCGAGAAGAGGCTCCCACTGGCCAACTCTGAGACAAACAATTTGGGCATCAAAATAAATAATGATAGTACTACTTTGTCACCCGTAGAATAAAATAAATATCCATGACTCCATTCAGTCTAAATAAGTAAACAAAGGAGAAAGTGAAAGCTCTTCTTTGCAGGAGAATGCCTACTAATAAATATGGAAAGAATCGTGGCATTAAAAGATGATCAGTGGTGGAAGAAGCCTAATAAGAAGTGATTTATGTAGTCTCAAATTGTCTCCCCACAAATTACTAATTGAAAAGGAAAAATAGTAAAAAAGAAACCTGATGTTCTTTCAATTATTTATTTATTGTAAGTATTGTTAATTAAAATGTTTTTATTGTTCATGTTCAAAAATGGGTACGTACTAAATTTTGTGTTTCTGCAGGCTATGCCATTAAATAAGAAATGCAAACAGGGAGAAATTCATTTATAATAGTTGAAAGAATATCTCCAATGATGGCAAATCCTTTGATAAAATATATTTTGGTTCAATGCCTAAGGCAGCTCCTCTAGTTTGTCCTCAATCCGGAAATTGTTCTTCCCTTCAAAAGCCAGAACAGGCTGACTCTAGCACATCAGAGGCATACGGGAGCTCTGCTCCAAGCCCTGCAATTCAAGGGAGATGGGGGTCTACAGGATCATGTGGGCAAAGAGGTGGCCATTCTAGATGGCATCGGAACTCCGTCTGTCCCTTCCCCAGTGAAGACCCTGGCCACCTTTATTTCCCCCATTTCTTGTCTGTATAAAACCAGAAACACTGTTTTCTGTTCTTGTGATGGTTAGGTATCTGAGGCAGGCAAGACACCAATGTCCAGACAGGGCAGACTGGGTAAACAGGACGCCTAGATAATGCTGGCTCAGCTGGGCACCCAGCCACCTGGTATGTGATGAACAGCACTCGCATGCCAGGGAGGCCGGACAGGCACCTCGAAGACTACATTCAGACGTTAAAATGCACACCCACAAAACAGCCATCTCAGACTTCTAATCTTACTTTATGACCAAACTGTAATTACATTACACCAATTACTTGAATATTACATTTTTATTACTGTTATGTCATTATGTCTACTAGGAAAAAAATATGCCTACTTTAACCAATAAAATTCTTAATGACTCATTTAAGCTGTGTCTACATGAAACTCCTGACTTAAACATTTTGGTCAAAATAATTTTTAGGGCCCGGGAGAAAAAGAGGGTTAATCTCCATCTATATGATTATCCCCAAAGCAAGAAAACCTCCATTCGTAGATGGATGGCCAGAGGTTTAAAAGTTCCAGCCAAGGCTAATCCGAAAGTTATGGTGACTGTATTTAAGAGCTGTATTTATACAGCCATCAATTCTTTATCTTCTGTTGATCAGTTACAACTATTAATAAAAAAGGAGAGCTAGGAATTCAGGAAACATACATGTAGCCATCCTCTAAATGCATGGAGGCACGTTTTACATTCTTCTAAAATGTCAAGTAGGCCCCGCCGTTAAAAGATTCTTTAAAGGCCATCTAGGCCAGTGTTTTGGAAGCCAGTGATTTAATTGGGACTCACTAGGGACAGTTCCCAAATAAAGTTATTAATGTGTAGAAAACTTCTGTTTTAGAATCATTATAATTACACTTTACTCCATTTACCTCTTTTAAGGTAGCATCTCATTTTCGATAGGCCAGTGACCTGTAGAGTTTATCTCACTGAGAAGTTCCAGGCTGTCAGACTTGGTGGATTTTCTCAGCAGAGGGGCCTCTGACCTTAACCACCTCTCAGCTCGGCCCAAACTTATGTGCCCCTTTCCCAAGCCATGCAGACTCAGACAAGCATAGGATGCTACCTGTCTCCAAAATAATTCTCTACTTTGGGAGCCAGAATTCAGACCCTTGAATTTTGAGAATTTACCATATGCACTTGGGTGAGTCAAAATATCCAAATTTAATCACTATTGAAAACTTTTTTCACATATATTTTACATATGCTCCCTCCTCCCCCAATTTTTAATGCATTAAACACTTTCCTACAAGAAGATGAAGTGGGTAACAGGTTTTTCTTCCCCTAGGCTTGGTTTTTGGTTTATTTTTTTAAAATCCTTTGACAATATATATACTCTGTATTACTGTGTAAAATCGAATGCCTAATTCTAAAGTTATGTGCATCTGCTGGACATGTACACTGTTAAACATTCATGACTGCCTACAAATGTGAAAAGTATAACCAAGTCTATTTTTAACATTATTTTGGCAAGACTGTTGCTGTGGCAAAAAAAAAAAAAAAAAAAAAAAATCCTATAGAATCTTAATGAGAAAACTGAATGATTCTTTGAAATGTGGTTATGATTCCCTAACTTATTAAGTGATGTCGTCACTGGTGCCGAGAAGAAAGAAACAGTGGACTCACTCATTTGCCAGCACACTCTGGAGATACACGAGAAGGAAAATGAAACTCATCTTGAGTGCAGTTTGCACTGAGCTGCACCTTCCCCCACAGCTCGGAAGGTCACACATGTCCCTGCACAGGACATGGCTCACACACTCGGTCTGTCATCTCTCTGAACCTACATCACGGAAGGGTCCACTGGTTGCATGTGTTTTTATGGAACTTGATCTGTTTGCTGGCCTTTTTTCTGTTTATTACCTACATTTGTCTTACAGCAAAGAACCACCTTGTTTCAGCTGTTGGAGAAAGATGGGGGTTTCCTCCAGCTCACCTGAGCCCCTCAATCGCTTAATTAGCAAGTGGCAAGAAGTTCAAAGACATCCGTCAGGACAGGAGCACAGGTCTACTGAAGGAGGTCATTCCTCATGCCTTCTTACTCCCCAGCTCTCTTCAGACTTCCTGACCACTCGATTTGAATCCCAATTGTCCTGTCCTAAGCGGGCACAGGCCCTATAAGAGCAAGGTGTGAGGCTGTTGGGTTCTAGGCAGCAGTAGACAGGACGGGCAGTGTCGTACAGACTGTGCCCTACACAAAGAAACCAGGCCAGGAAGGCACTTGTGTGGCCTAACTTCCATTTTGGCCCTTACTTGTGTCCTGGCACAGGAGTTGGGTGAGCCAAGAGCAAGGTCCACTCAGAGGGAGGGCTGTTTTTATCATTCCTTTACCTAGAGGAGATACTTTTTCTTCATTCTGCCCTACAATGATCCATTTTGCTTGTTTTTACACAGTCACTGTGTGTGCCTACAGAAGCCTGGGGACCAGCCCTGGAGGAATCAGGACTTTTCATACTGAAGGGGCAGATTCTGCAGTTTGTTTAAATGCTGGCTGGGTCAGCAGTGAGTATAAATGAGGTCATTGCTTCGATGGAAAAAGTGCTACAGAAAAGGTCTTTCATCCTAGACAGCAAGTCTGGAACCTTTCAAAGTTCCAGAATCAGCCACAGCTGATTGAAAATTAAGGAACCATTTTCAGCCAGAAGCCTGCAGAACTGGTATCTATATGGAGAGCCATCTGTTCCATCCAAATGAGGGGCTGGTTTAGTCCTGCACTGCAGAAAATGAAGCATGAGGGTGGCCCTGGGTCTTAAATCTGCATAAAATCATGGAATCTCTAAAGTTTCGAACAGAAAGAGGCCTTGGGCCCTCTAAGATCCATTCCCAGCTTTCCGAGATGAGCACAGGAACGTGAAGTACTGGTCCCCGCCACCTGCAAAGGTGGTATCTTCTCAGCCACAGGAGCCTACACACCCTCCACATCCATTCTCCTCCCATCCTGATGGCTCTAGATCTTTTGTGGCAAGGATTCTCATTTCTGGGCATGGACCCACTGGTGCTCCACTTCCTCCCACAAGTTCTTTGTGAAATGCCTATCTGCCACTAATCACTCAGTGATGTCTACCATTTGCACAGAACAGCCAGTGGTTCAAATGCTCTTCACTGGTCATCCATGATTGCCACAGACTTCCAAAGGAACTCGGGGCCATCAACCTGCAGTCTTAGTCCAGCCCTGGCCCAGTCCACTGTAAATCATTACAAGGACCCATCCTGTCAACTCCCCTCCACCCTTGCCAGGACACTCTTGTTTCCTACCCCTTTATCCTCTGGCTGTGATGCAGCTTCAGCTTGGTGGGGAGGTCCCTAGGAGCCAGCCTCCTGACCACTGCCTCTGCAGAGACTCCTGCCAGGCCCCACTCAGCAGTCCAGACTTGTGCATGGACACCCCAGCCCAGAGCCCTGTTTATCACACACTCAGGACTGTGATTTAGACTAGAGCTCATCTTCGATGGAGACAACCCTATACTCCTTTTATCTACCCTAACTCCAGAACCGTACATTTTGTAACTGCTTCCTCCTGCCCAGCAGCCTCCACTGAAGTCCCAGCATGTCTCAGAGCTAAGGCTAGGCTGGAGATGACACATGACACTTCAGTCCATTTTTGGAAATTTGTCTTTGCAATAAGGATGTTAATTTCACAGGTTAATCCGGTAACCCTGTAAGTCAAGAATGGGGACTTTGACTTCAAATTATTACATTTACAATGCTGCATATTATTTTAGCAGATCCCACAGAAATAATTCACTCATTACAATTATGTTTTTTATAAACTTCAAAGAAACATGGACTTTGCTTTGAGAAACTGCCTCACACACAGTCATATTACATTGTTCTGAACCCCAAGTCTACCTAAGACATGACCAAGACATCATTTGATGTGCCGTCCCATCCTCCTGCCCCAGAGTGTGACCCAAGGAAGAGACCCTCCGGGCTGGTGGCCCTATTGCCCCTCATGCTGATGGATTGCATGTGCCACTGCCACTACCTGAGATACTGACTTTGCCCTTAATGATTAGTTCTGATTGATGAAGTTTTGGTAAAATACTCCACAAGATCTTTTATATCAGTAAGCTATTGCCACCTAACAAACATCCTAGAACACAGTAGCTTAAACTAATATGCATTTATTATTGCAGATGAGTCCAGCGATCTGGTCTTAGCTGACTTACTCCTGCATCATCTGCATCTGTGTTCTACGTGTTAGTAGGCAGCTCTGCTGATGCTGGATGGACACTATCATCTGGGGGTCAGGTGACTGTGTCTGGTTTAGGATGGCCGTGGCTAAGACAACTGGGCTCTTCTCCATGTAGTCATACCCTCTTGCCCTGGGTTGTTCATATAGAGGCAGCAGGATTCCATGAGAGGGGAAACACACCGGGTCTCTCGAGCCCTAGGCTCAGAACTAGTACAATGTCAATGTCACTTTTGCCACATTCAAGGCCAAAATAAACCACAAGATTCATGGGGTGGGAAAGTAGGCTCTACCTCTTTCTGAGAAGAACTGCAAAGCGATACTGCAAAGGGTATGGCCATAGGGAAGGGTGGTGAAGTGTGGGTATTTTTGTAATCTATCTACCAACTCTCTATTAATAGCTTTTGTTGACCAGGTGCAGTGGCTCACACCTGTAATCCCAACACTCTGGGAGGATCACTTGAGGCCAGAATAGAGATCCTGTCTCTATTAAAAAAAAAAAAAAAAATCTAAAAATTAGCTCGGTACAGTAGTGTGTACCTCTGGTCCCGGCTACTTGGTAGAGCTGAGGCGGGAGGATCACCTGAGCTCCAGATTTCAAGGTTACACTTAGCCATGATCATGCCACTGCACTCCAACCTGGGTGACAGAGCAAGACTCTGTCTCTATTAAAAAGAAAAAAAGCAGCTGGGCGCGGTGGCTCAAGCCTGTAATCCCAGCACTTTGGGAGGCCGAGGCGGGTGGATCACGAGGTCAAGAGATCGAGACCATCCTGGTCAACATGGTGAAACCCCGCCTCTACTAAAAATACAAAACATTAGCTGGGCATGGTGGCGCGTGCCTGTAATCCCAGCTACTCAGGAGGTTGAGGCAGGAGAATTGCCTGAACCCAGGAGGCAGAGGTTGCGGTGAGCAGAGATCGCGCCATTGCACTCCAGCCTGGGTAACAAGAGCGAAACTCCGTCTCAAAAAAGAAAAAAAGCTTTTATTTTTCTCACTCTAAATGTAAGCTATTAAATGTCTTTATACTTATAAAGCTCTTTCTCTTATATGGTCTTGCATAGTATACCCAACCAACCCATGTGTTTCCTCCACGAGAAAACTAGAGACTTTAAAAGATTAAGCTGCTTGCCAAGAGCTAGTAAGTGGCAGTATCAGGACTAGAATACAGGTCTTCTCATACAAAGTTCAGAACCATTTCCAAAATTTCATGCTCATGGTCCCCTTTGGGCTAATGGTGTTCCCTTAAAAATAGTTTCCTCCAGAGAAAGGAGTAATCTGTGGCCACAGGATGGGAGCAGGGGTGGGGCCATACGATCCATGCGGAGCCTGAACCCATCCTCTTGCTCTCCTTGTCTCCCTAGCATGGTGTTGGAATCCTCTAAACCAAATAATCCCAGCGGGATGCTGTACCCTGCATACCCTCAGGCACGTCATTCCAGACTGTGGTTTTGTGAGATTTCATGCTATTTTAATTACCTTATTTCTTGTTAACTCTGGGCCTCCCTGCCAGCCTACCTTAGAACTTTTGTCTCTTTCCACTGTCACACCTCAGACCTACTGCCTCCTCTTTGAATCTGTTTTCTCCCTTCTCCTGATGACTTCTTGAGATCTTGGGGTTGTTGGCTTTTTTTCCCCAGGACTACAGCTCTCAATCAGTTTTGATAGGACCAGCTGGTGACCTCACCCACTCCTTGACTGCTGCAGCTCAGTTAAATGCAACCAACGGCCTTGGAGTTTCAATAAGAAACTTGGAGCTCCTAGTTCTGGTGGCAGCTCAGTACCCGCTGAAGTGTTGCTTCCCCGCTGGCCTCACAGAGGGACCGTGAACGGCTTGAGTTCTGAAAGCTGGCGTGAAAGCTGCCGCGTGCAGGCTCCTGCGCCCAGAGAGGGCTGCTTTGCTTTTCTTGAGCCAGGCTTTTTCTTTCCTCCTGCCATGTGTCTGCTCTACTGAGGTCCCCACTAAGGGCTCTATGCCCAAGACAAGCAGCGACACGAGGGAGGCCAGGTCTGGTGTGAAGAGAAGAGGTGATGAGTCCCTCAGATGCTACTCTGACACAGTCCTGCACCCAGGCAGACAGCACCCCACCGCCCCACAGAGAGGACCCCACAGAGCTCCACTCTGAAGTCCTGATGGGGCGGCCACGGACAGACCAAGGCCAGCTCAGAAACTTCACACTTCTTTTTGCCAAAAACAGATCTTAGGCAACAGAACTTCGTCTTTCATTTGGAAACCCTGTTTCTTCTTCTAACAGCTATGTGTGTCCCCTTACAAAAAAGGAAAATGAATCTTCAAGATTGGCCAAGTGATAACACTTGGCAAGTCTGAAAGGGAGAATTCTTAGCCCCTGCTCACTGCTCTTCCATTTCCTGCTAGTTAAGTAACGGTGAAGACAAGGCAAGGGAGTGAGAACTGCGTGTTTAGTTGGGGCCTCCTTGGGGATTCTAAAAAACAAACAAAAAACAAAAAAGCTTGACACTCAATGAATAAACCGTTTATAGACGCGAAGATAAGGAGTTCCCGAGAGCTTCCCAGCCCCTTCTGTTTGCTGCTGTTCTCCAATTAGCCGAGAATGCCGGCAGATTGTGCTAACACAGCACAAAGCCCCGGGCCAAACACCTTCTCAGGTTTTTTCCCCTCTGCATTTTGCTAATCCCTGGATGAAACATAATCGCAGAGAAATGTTCAAGGTTGGACACAACAGGGAGGAACTCAGTGTTGGCTCCCACCCAGTGGAAATAACATGCCACTGGACTCAGCAAGGCAGGAATAAGAATGTTAAACAAATACACTTCTCTCCCGCCTCCCTAGCAACGGCGTGTTGCTTTCTGCAGAGGCGCTGAGTTTCCTCAAGCTGTTCATTCTGCTCCAAGGTTTCATCACCTGAGATATGTTTTATAAGAGAGGAACAGGGAAGTCAATGAGCAAAAATTCCAATCAGAAAAAGAATGGAAAGAGAATTAAGTCATTTATTTCCCTCTAGGGAAAAATAAAAGTAACAAAAGTATTTATATATAATAAGCATATACTTATATCTGATAATTAAACTCCAGCCTTGCAGTCATCATTCTTTTTCACTTTCTCTCAAACCAGAGGAAAACATTTCTCCCTATTGTGGTTTCAAGGTAAGATTTCTGAATTAGAATTTCCAGGTTCCAACTGACTCCTGTCATCTGTGTTCTAATGATGGAATGGGAAAAGAGATCAGAGAATGGGACAGAACTTTCTGTAATAAAAAGGAAAAAGAATCCTGTCTAAAAGTACTTAAAATACTACACATATCTCAAATATACACAAATATACATACATATATATTTTTTTTCCCATTTATTTATTTTATTGCATTTTAGGTTTGGGGGTACATGTGAAGAACATGCAAAATTGTTGCATAGGAACACACGTGGCAGTGTGATTTGCTGCCTTCCTCCCCATCACCTACATCTGGCATTTCTCCCCTTACTATCTCTACCCAGCTCCCCACCCCTCACCGTCCCTCCCCTATTTCCCCCCAACTGACCCCAGTGTGTAGTGCTCCCCTCCCTGTGTCCATGTGTTCTCATTGTTCAACACCCACCTATGAGTGAAAACATGCGGTGTTTGATCTTCTGCTCTTCTGTCAGTTTGCTGAGAATGATGGTTTCCAGGTTCATCCGTGTCCCTACAAAGGACCCAAACTCATCGTTTTTGATGGCTGCATAATATTCCATGGTGTGTATGTGCCACATTTTCCCTATCCAGTCTATCGTCGATGGGCATTTGGGTTGGTTCCAGGTCTTTGCTATTGTAAACAGTGCTGCAATGAACATTCGTGTACACGTGTCCTTATAGTAGAACGATTGGCGATTCCTCAAGGACATAGAAATAGAAATTCCATTTGACCCAGCAATCCCATTACTGGGTATATATCCAAAGGCATACATATATTTATATCTCATTTAATCTTTACAACAACCCTGAGATTGATGTTATTATTCCTGTTTTACAGATGAAAATCTGAGGGGAAGAGGGGTTTAAGGACACACAGATGGAACCACGGAGTGAACTGGAGATGCCTGTGTGATTCTCCTAAACAGAAAAGCGTGCTCAGAACGGTTTAGGAGAGGCACCACGGGAGATTAAAACAATCACAAGAGCAAACACTTGTGCATGCTGAAAAGTAAATAAACATGGCCAAAGTTCTAGACCTCTTCCTGAGGGGCTTAGAAAGTGCTCAGTGGTGAGCTTGGCATCTCTGTCCAATTATAGTACAGAAAACTGAGGCTCTGTAATGCAGGTGTGCCTGCAGGCTTGACATAAATCTGCTGAAACCCAGTCGGAAATGGCTCTCCCCAATGCTATTGATCTCAGTTTCACGAACTCACATGTGATGGAACCAGGAGAGGCGTTAGCATTTTTACTGGCCCTGAAATGGAGAAGGTAAAATGGCAGCCTCTGTTATTGCACTTCCTAGAGTGAATCCATGTAGCTTTTGGTTAACTTGCTTGGGGCTTCTTCCCTTTTCTCTCTCTCTCTTTTTTTTTTTTTTGAGATAGAGTCTCACTCTGTCACCCAGGCTGGAGTGCAGTGGCGCAGCCTCAGCTCACTGCAACCTCCACCTCGCAGGTTCAAGCGATTCTCCTGCCTCAGCCTCCCAAGGAGCTTGGACTATGGGTGCCCGCCACCATGCCTGGCTAATTTTTGTATTTTCAGTAGAGGCGGGGTTTCACCATGTTGACCAAGCTGGTCTTGAACTCCTGACCTCAAATGATCTACCCACCTTGGCCTGGTCCTGAGGCCATGAAGCCAAATATGGCCACTAGTCCAGCCCTGGCTCCTACGGCTGTTGCAAGTGTCTGCAAGCATGATAGTCACTCCATTTGCCTGTAGATCACCCAAGACTCTGAAACAGTCTTTCTTCTTTTATTCATTGAGCCCTCTATGTCCCGAGCACTGTCACACAGCAACAACATGGGGAGAATGCAGGCTTCCTTAACCAAGTAAAGTGAAGCCCTACTCCACCTAGGTAGGTTTACATGAAAGATGTAATTCTCACCCTTACGACTTAATGGAGTTTGCTGAACGTCCTTGGACTTGCAGATGATACACAGGAGTGAGAATTTCATAGGCTCTGAGTTCTGGTTCTGGTTCTGGTCAGCTGTCTACCCTTGGGCATGTCATTGACCTCTTTGAGCTTCAATTTCCTCATCTATAAAATGGAGGTGATTATTCCTATCTTGCAGGATTTGGGGTAGTACTAGTTACATAACTGGCACAGAGTATGTGGTCAGTGAGGGGGACCCATTATTTGGCTACATTCAGTTTTCATCAGCAAAAATTTCTAACTCCGTTGCTTATTCTGAAGATTTACTTTTTTTCCCTTCCACAGTAAGTAATCACTAAAAGCCAGATATTCCATCCACTCTCTGGTTTGGGGCTGGATTTGTTCTGAATTTGATAATTTCCTCCAAAAAAGTATTTTACCTGCCTCCTGGGTAAGAATATTCCTGGCCAACTTCTTTGAAAGCCTTTGGCAGAGGGGAGCACATTTCTAATAAAATGCCACTAGAAAAGAGACTAGAGAGGGGGACAATCATACCCCTTCTGTCTAGAAAGTCTTTTAGAAGCACAAGGAGTTTTCTCATCTACTGCTTCCTGTCATCCCACAACAATACTGAGAAGTAATCAGGGCTGAGACTGTCAGCCCGTTTTACAAATGAGGAAATTGAGGTTCACAGAGACTGCGTGTCTTGCCTGGGGCACACAGCCAAAATGAAATGAAGCCAGATCTCTAAAGCAAGTCTCTGACTTTCCATCGATGCTCCTTCTACCACAGGGAACCGCTTCTGGGATAAGTCATCTTTCTTGTTGCAAATTAAAGGTAGGGGGGATTTTTTAATATGGCTTAAGTGTAAGGGGGTGAAATGACTGGGAGACCCAGGCCTGTCTTGCTTCCTGCATCTGCGAAAAAGTTCTCTGTACAGCTTCCTTTCCCAGGAACCAAGAGCGTTAGGGCCTCTGTTTCTATGCTCAGGAATGGAATTTATCCAAATCTAGAATGACTGGAAGCCCAGAATCTTATCCACCAGCCCAACCTCTCTCAAGTTTCCACTTGTGACTACATGTGAAATCTTACATGAGTCATTATCCTGCATGAGCCCGAGGCTCCTCATCTGTTAACTGGGGATAATAATACCTGCTTCTCACTGTTGAGATGATGTATGAGAAAGTGACTTCCATCTTATGGGCATCTTATGTAGGTGTATTACATGTCAATGGGCATCTTATGTAGGTGTATTACATGTCAGGAATTATTCCAGGTACTGGGGATAAGTAGGGTACAAGACAGAAGAGGACCCTCCTCTTATGGAGCTTACCTGCTAAACTGGGGGGGGGGGGTAGATAAGAAACAAACAAACAATGAACGAGGTATGTTCCCAGTAGTAATCACTGCTATGGGGATATATAATGTAACATATAAATGAATGAATATTCATTTAGATGAATATTTAAAAATTTATTCAAACAAATAAATAATCTTAATTTTATATCCAGTTGGTGATATAGCCACACAGAATGAAGAATTACTTCAGGTCGCTTTAAAATACAGTATTTTGATTATACATCTTATCAGGACAGAAGAGCTACAAAGAAATCTTACACTGCATTCAGGTTTCTTATTGTAATCTTAAATTCACATTGGAAAATCAATATGAATCCTTTGTTCTCTTAACAAAGCATATTTCCTAGCTCTATCCATTGAAAAGGCTTAGAAACTGACAACCCAGTGGCAGTAAGCTCCTAGACCGTGGCCTCTAAATGCAATTTCCTTTCAAAAGAAACCAAACATTCTTGGAGAAATGGTTGACTTCAGGTCCAGTGCAAGAAATAGACAAGATGAGCCTGATATCTTGAACCAGAAAGCAGGGAAACTATCAAAGACTAATTTTAATGAGCCTGCTCATTAGAACAAAACATAGGAGTCTATTTGAAGGGGCTCCTGTTGGCCTACAATAGGATAACATGAGCATCAAAACCATTGAGACGCATCAAATATATGTATACATCCATGGGCTCAGAACAATTGTACAATGAAAATTCACAGCACCTTTTTTCAAGTTACTAAGCCGCCAACTCATTATTCTGAAAACTTGCTTTCAAAAATTGGGAGGAATTACGCATTTATCTTGTCGCTCCTGCACAAACTGGATTTTGGAGAAACTAAACTGTTATTAGGGAAAAAAATTTAGATGAATTCCAAATAATAAATGCAAAAAAGAAATATGGAAGTATAAAAATCACCATTTTGGGCCGGGTGCGGTGGCTCATGCCTATAATCCTAGCACTTTGGGAGGCCGAGGTGGGTAGATCCCCTGAGGTCAGGAGTTCGAGACCAGCCTGGCCAATATGGCGAAACCCTATCTCTACTAAAAATACAAAAATTAGTCAGGACTGATGGCAGGTACATGTAATCCCAGCTCCTCCAGAGGCTGAGGCAAGAGAATCATTTGAACCCGAAGGCAGAGGTTGCAGTGAGCCGAGATTGTGCCACTTTACTCCAGCCTGGGTGTAAGAGGGAAACTCCATCTCAGAAAAAAAAAAAAAAAAAAATCACCATTTTGCAACTCCTAATAAAATAATGTATCAAGCAACAATCATTGAAGGTTCCAAAATCATCAGATGAAAGGTTGATGGGGAGCTTTACAGTGGAAGGGTCAGGTCGCCACCACCTGAACGTACCAATCAGTTTTGGCATCAGTAAAGGGGTGGGGGGCAGCTGAACACTGGGTGTTTTGTAATGTGATGTAGTCCCTATGAAGTATTGCCAAACAAACTTGAATCTGATCCCAACTGAGCCTGTAGATCTCACTACCAGTATAGAGGAAATCCAGGGGACACAGGAACAAACCAAACAATACCATGAGGGAGCAATCAATCAAATGAAAAATATGGAACCTCCTTCAGGTCACATAACTTGATATCTCTACCAAATCAATGGAGTTTGTTCAAAAAGGTGGTAGATAAGGGAGTTTTTAGAGAATAAAAAAGACTTAGGAGATAAAACGACCAAATATGATGTCTGGACATTACTTGGATCCTGATTTGAACAAACCAACTGAAGGCTATAACAAATCAGGAAACTGACTATGGACTGGCTATTACTATCTGTTTTTAAACTTTTAAGGTGTGATAATGGCATGGAGATGCATCTTAACCGTTGGAGATACAACACTGAATTATTTAGGGTGGATTACATAATGTCTAGTGTGGTGGGCTGAATAATGACTCCTAAAGATGTCTATGTTCTAATCCCTGGAACCTGTGAATGTGTTACTTTAAGGTTCTGGTTATCTTGTCAGCACTAATAGAAAATGAATACCTATTATATCTGTTTTAAAATGCTTCAAAAATAAAAGCGGTAGAGAATAAATTGAAAGATTCAGGAAATATCGATGATAACTGTTGAAATGGGAGATGAGTGCTCTGAGTTTCATTATACTATTCTGTCTACTTATATATTTGAAATTTTCCATAATAAATGAGTTTTTAAAAAACTAGAGGGTAGGTAGTGGGCAAAGGAAGAAGAGGGGCTTGTGTGAGACAATGGGAGAGTGGATTTGTGGTGTGGCATGAGATTGGAGGTCTCAGAACTGCGACCACCGAGAGTGACACATGTCTTGGGTTAGACAGATAGCTTCCAGGCTCCCCTGCTTGGAGCTGAGTGCTTTCTGGGCACACTAAACTAGAAGTAAAGGGCTCTCTCTAGAAAAAACTAATAAATCATTTAATAAGCATTTCTTGAGCATCTACTGTGGCTGTGATCACTAGACATAGCTCCATACTCTAAGAACTTCACCTCTGTGAAAGAAACTGCAGCAAAACCAGAAAGATGGCAGAATTCAAGCCCAATTCATTGAACTCACACACTCCTTTGGCAGTGGAAGTGACTGTGAGCTCTGACTTGTCTCTAAGAGTGAGGATTAAATGTCTGTCCAGCATTTGCCACACCCTGCCCAATAAAAAGTATCTGTGTGGTCACCAGCTTCATTGGCACATGCGTCAGCAAAATGAGCTTCCTGGGCCATTCACACTGCCTCAGTTGGCAAGAAAGAAAGGCCTCTCCCATAGGCTTAAGGAAAAGGGAGTTTAGTGTAAGGAGTCAGGGCAGTAAATAAGGCAGATCTAATAAGGGGCTGGGCTGGAACCAGCTACCGAGAGGAAATACAGCAACATCTTTCTCCCTCTCATTCCCCACACAGCCCCTCAGGGTCTCTCCTTCCTCTTTAACCCTGCACCTCTTTTATGCTCCCAGTCAGTTCTGCCCACCAGCATCCTCTCTCTGTTGAGGTCAGATCACATCTTGAATAATTAGCTTTCTTTAGACCTGATCCTATACAGACGGTGGCATCCATTGTTCAGGGAATGTTGGGGCTGTCCATCTAAAAGGAAGGGCAGCAAAGAAACGCTCCTCCATGCCCACTTTTGGAAAAGGGACTTCTGACTCTGATGGCAAAAACATTAGTCTTGAAAGCCAGGGCTTTTTATTGGCAAGAAGCAAGTGATTGTGGAAGCAAAAGAGTCTGTTGGAACTTAAGTCAGTTTTGTGGTATGGAAACACAAAAGGCAGAATCCTGAAGAGGATCGATGCCATTATCCACAGACCGATGGCACAGATGATTGGGAGAGGAAAGAGACCAGCAGACCCCAGAGTTGAACGGTTCCACAGGTTGCGAAATGGATGGCACCACGGGAACATGATGAGGGAGCCAGAGTGGGAAAGTGGGAGAAGAGTCTTATCCAGAAACTGTCAAGTGAGCACCCACAGTTTTCTGGTCACCATTTGTCACCCACCCAGAAGCTCACTGATCAGCAAGGCTCTCCCATTGACAGCAGACCGCACGTGGCCTGGCAATTGTTCCAGCAGGAGTAATGTTTCAACACACCGCTCACCCCATCCTAATGTACATCTACTGTAATGGCACGCTCGTGAGCTCCCCAAAGAGAAATGGCACGCAGAAGGAGGCAGAGTGTGGGAATAAAGGCCCCAGCACCGTCTTTTGGCATGGAACTGAATGCCTGCCACTCCAGGCCCAGAGGCACTGATCAGTCAACTGGAGTCACTGCATCTCGAGGCCTCTGTCCTGGAACAGACAATCTGACTGGCTCTGCTTCGGTAAAGTCTGTTCTTGTGCCTCTCATCTGTGGCTGGGGGTGGAGTCACATGGCCTGCTGCCTCCTCGCCTAAGAAGTGTGGGAGTGCATGTTCCAACTCCTCCCCACTCCAAAACCCATCTTCCAAGTCTTCCTCCTCTCCTGCTGAGGTTGTCAGGGACTCCACGCTGCCAATCCAGTCATTACCTGTCTCTCCTTTTCTTTCCTGGCCTCTCAGTAACATTTAGCACAGTTGATTGCCCCCTCCTTGTTCATCTTCAATTCTCTTGATGTTGGTGACACCATCCATGCCTAGTTTTCCCCCATGTCAGTTGCTATTCATTTTCAGTCTCCTTCACGGCTTTTCCTCATCTAATCAAACATTTAATGTTGAGACTGCCAATCCTTGGTCCCACAGTGTCTTCTTAAAAGATCACATCTAGTCTTACAGCTTTAAAAACCATCGCTTTGCCAATGACCCCACATATCCCTAGCTCTGACATCTCTAATGAGCATCAAACTGATATATCCAACCACTTACATGATGCCTTCATTGAGAGATCTCATTTAAACTCCACATCTCCAAAAGATTAACTCTTTATCTTCTGCCACAAAATTGTTCTTCCTGGTTTCAGTAAATGGCCCCAACATTCACCCAAGTGCTGGAACTCGAAATGTAAGGAGTCACCCTCAATCATCCTCTTTCCCCAAACTGCACATCCAATGCATCAAGCCAAAATATAGCCCTTGTTCATCTATATCGCTCCATCTCCACAGCAAGAGCTTTTGGAGATGACCAAATTGAAGACCTCGTTACTTCTGACCTGAGCTCCTGGAATCCATCATCATCTTACCGACTCCTTGTTGCCATGCTTACCTTCCTGCAGAGCAGCATGGCCGACTCCCTCCTGAGCTCAGCGTCACCTCTTCAGAAAGGCTTCCCTGACTTCAACTAGCTCCCCTCCACTGGTCCACTCTGCCATGTCACACTCTCACTTTTTTTTCTATCATTCAGTGTCATCTTGTTAATTTACCTGGTTGTTTTGTGTCTCCCCTCACCAGAATATAAATTCTGTAAGTGCAGAAATTTTGTGTTCCAAACACCTAGCACAGTACCAGCATTCAATAAAGATTTACAGAATGAATGAATGAATCCACAAACTTCTATGTAGCTGGGGACAGTCTTTCTATTCCAGAAGTAAGTGCAGGTTAGGAGCAGAAAAAAAGAGTGGGTAGAACAGGGAGGGAACTCTGTCCAGGTTGGGTAAGAAAAACTGTTATGTTAATAGAAGAAAAACCAGATTTGAGGATTTGGGAGAGGACAAAAATAGCAGTGCCTTCCATTGTACAGTACTTTCAAAAGGTTGGATTGTTGCAACGCCCCTCCTTGTGGGGGGAATACGGATGAGTACCATTCTTACTTTTTTCACTAATGAAGCAAAGAATGAAGTGATTCCCCAAGGCCACATAGCCAGTTAATAGGATTTGGGTCTGGAGTCCTGATTGCCAGATGCCCAGTTCAGCACTGCTGCATATCTGCTCTTGGGACACTAGCAAAGTTGAACAGTGAACCGTGTGAGTGGTGAGAGTTCTGCCCTCCATACTTTCAGCAGCTTCCCAGTTTGAGGTCATAAGCAGGCTCAGAAAGATGCCAGGCCAGCCTCCTTCCTGAGGGAGGCATTCTCTACTGATTTGCCTTTCCCCAGTCTCATTGGACACTTGCTCAGGAAGCTTATGGCATAAGCACCCCTAAGCTTCCTTCCAATTCTTAGACCCACAAAAGGGACACTGTATGATCTGGTCCAAATCTCTCATTCTACAGATGAGGAAACTGAGACTTAAAGATAGGTATGACTTCCCCAAAGTCACACTGTGAATTAGTGGCAGATCTGGGGTGCAACCAGGCCCCCTGCACGCAAAAAAGTATAGTAACATATCCACCTCCCAGCTCCGTTCAATTTTTATATTTTGCAAAAATGGCCTACATTGTGTGTGTGTGTGTGTGTGTGTGTGTGTGTGTGTGTGTGTGACAGGTCTCACTCTGTTGCCCAGGCTGGATCATAGCGATGCAATCATAGCTCACTGCAGCCTCGAACTCCTGGGCTCAAGCAGTCCTCCCACCTAAGCCTCCTGAGTAGCTGTGACTACTACACCCAGCTAATTTTTTAATTTTTGGTAGAGATGGGTCTCACTACGTTGCCCAGGCTGGTCTTGAACTCCTAGCCTCCAGCCATCCTCCCACCTGAAGCCCTCCCAAAACGTAACAGTTTTTGTTTTTAAATGAAGCGTTATAACACAGTTGAGAGTCCCTGTGTACCCTCCCCTAATTCCATTCCTGGTTCCTCTTCCCCAGAGGTTACCTGAATTGGGTATTTATCATTTCCATGTGTTTTTATACTTTTACAACATATGTATGTACATATAAACAGTATACAAAATCATCTTGTACGTTTTAAAACTTCATATGAACATCACTATATCGTACAAGTCCTTCAACTGGCCATTGTGTTCCTGAGAGTTAACCATGTTGGTAAATGCAGGGCTGATTCATTCGTTCAAACTACTTAGGTACCGTAATGTATTTATCTCTTCGTTGATGGGTATTTCTGTTCTATTTCTTTCACTGTTACAAATAATGTGCAGTAAGTATTTGGGGGACACAGTTTTCCATTTTCCTACTGGTGGACTCGTTTTTTGCCCAGTGTGTTGCTATCTCTGTCAATGCTGCAATGTCCCCTAGACACATGGCCCAGAGTTTCTCTAGGGAATTCACCTGAGAGCAGAACTGCTGGGCTTCAGCTTTATGAGATATTGCCAATTTGCTCTCCAAAAGTGGTTGTACCAATTTACACCCCCACCCAGTTCAGTAATCTTTCCATTATGCCAAGCTGCTGCCTTATTCTGCTTTCAATTCTTTATAATTTATGAAAGGAAAATATAAAAGAGGTGCTATTACCTTATTAAAAAATCCAGCTTCCTTTCCCTGCAGAAAGGAGAGGAGAAAAGAAGGGCAATTGCATATTGGATTAGGGCCTGGCATGCATTCATCAACTTTATAGTAGCGCCGGCTTGGAATTTGGGTCTCCTGAGGGGGAGAGTGGGGCCACTGGAAACAAGAGACACTTTCACCACGGCCTTCTCCAGGAACGCAGATATAATTTACTCTAAGGTACAAAAACGTTTGCACTTACAGCCTCCCTGGTTCCAATCAGGACATGAAGGGAAAGTGCCAAGACACCAGAGAATAAGCCAGTTCTCATAAACTTTCCAGCCAAGTGCTGCAAACTCTGGAAGGTAGAATCAGGACTGGTAATGAACTTGAGAGCTCGGGCCAGGTCAGCTCTGAGCTCTCCTGAGCAATGACTGGCAGCCCCCTCATGACTGCAGAGGGCCCTCACTCCCTCCAGCCCCTCACCATTCCAATGCCTTGCATCAACCTCACAGAGCCATGTCATGTGCCTGCCCAGGCGGGGTACCTTCTTCCCCTGGGATTTGAAGAGAAGCGGTTCTTCTGGCCTCCTCTGAAACCCGTCTTCCTCCCCGGTCTCGAATCATCACTCCTCCTCCTTAGCTTCCCGTGGCACTGTGTTACACAACTTACTTAGGACTTCTCACCACTTTGTCATATGACTTACTTGGGGCTTAGTCTGCCTGCCTTGATCCAGACTTGTGAGTGAACCCCCCAAAGACTATGGTCCCCTGAGAGCAGTGATTACGTCTTTGTCACCTTGGTACCCTGCCTGGTATGCACCCACTGTTTGCTCTGGGAGGAAAAAAGAAAAAGAAAGACAAAGAAAAACACCACACAACAGTTCATCAGGCCATCTCTGCAATCCCCACTCCTTCCCATCAGTGATTTCATTCTCCTCACTCCATGCTGTGCTTATTCGCCTCCCTGCCTACCTTCCCTACTGGCTGTGCAATCCCTGCTTATACCCTAAAAAGTGGGGTATACTGTGGACAAGTGCTCAATAGCACACAGTAGTACTGTGGACTACTGCGTGGCACATAGTAGGTGTGCATTGAACTGAATGGCATTGGGACCTCATTTTCAACTTCAGATTCAAACTACTTCCTCTCATCAACTGCAGGTATGTCTTTATTGGTAAAATGGAAATGTCAGAATTCGCTCATGAGAGTTTGGAGTGGAAGGAAAAAATAAGAGTCCTGCTGACTCCCCGGGATGAAGGCTGAAGATGGAGAAAGCCTGAGGGGAGGAGGAAAAAGGCCCGTTTTAATTGGACAGCTTTTTTTTTTTTCCTTTTATTCTTCTTGTTTTTAAGTTCCAGTCTTGGATCCTAGAAATTACAGGCTCCTTCAGCATCGCCTCTGCGGTTGGAAAAAATGCTCATTTCACTTTTAAAACAAACAATGGAAAGTTCCTTTTAAAGGAAAAATCTTATTAGCCCAAGTCCAAGGATATCTGCCGAGAGTCAGATCTGCGGGGATTGCCCGCTGGGCAGGCTGGGCCTCACGGGGGGCAGCCCCAAGACAAGGTCTGGTCGACCCCCACCCAAAGGCTCCCCTTCTCAGAAGAACTCACCCCTCCCCACAGTGCCAGGCGTGCAGAAGACCTCCCAGTGAACGCTCGCAGGAGGAAACCGCCCAGACATGAAAGGGAGGAGAATATCCTTTACCCAAATAAACAGCCAGAGGAAGATGCAGAGGGAAGCGAGTCCATCAGACAAAGCCACAAATTAAGATCACAAGAGGGCTTGGGATTCGGGCTCTGTCTTTAAAACATCTTCCAGGAAGCTGCCCCTGGGGCAACCTTGTCATCATGCTAAGCTCTAGTGGCCCTCCAGCGGGCATCTGTGCATGTGCTGAGTCAGTGATGACACTGAGAGTCTGCGGGAGCCTGAGAAGATGGGAACAGAGGTGAAACAGGCCACGCGTTAGGTTCAAGGATGTGTAATGGGGTGCCTGTGGAAAGGAGGAGATGGAGCTTTCCGCAAAATCCTGGGTGGCACCAGACAACAGAAAAGAGCCTGGGGCCGGAGCTGGCTCTGTTTTTGACAGAGCCTCTCCCATCCACGGGCAAGGCCTCGGGCCCTTCACAAAAAGGCCGTACACCTCTGGGACTCAAATGTGTTTCGGCTGGTATAGCAGATCCTGCGCAAGCTGTTCTCCGTGTTCCTCACTGCGCCCTTTGGCGTGGGTCAGCAGTCGGTGGTGCGGCGCATCACGGGATTAGACAGACTCCCCGATCCTACTCTACTTGGGTGGGAGAGGTAGTGTGAAGGCATTCCGATACCACCGGAAGGCTCACCTGGTGTTGTTTAAATGTCTCAGGGCTTGGATGTGAGAACACAGGAACCGCTGGTGGGAGTGTGCACGGGCACAGTTGCCCTCAAAGAAATCCGGCAATATTTAAAGAAAGCTCGAGCAATCATTTTTTACTCAGTTTGGTAAGGGGATAGGTACAGAGATGCTTGCGTGGTATTACTCTGGTGATGGAGAGTTAAGAGAATCCCAAATGTTAACCTCTAGGGAAGTAGGTAGGTGATGGGGAGGAAGGCAGCAAATCACACTGCCACGTGTGTACCTATGCAACAATCTTGCATGTTCTTCACATGTACCCCAAAACCTAAAATGCAATAAAATAAATAAATAAAAAGATAAATGAGGGGCACACAGACTGTATCAGAACTCGGGGCTGCAGCTAAGAGCAATGCGCGGGCAAGGACAGTGTACGTGCTTACCTCAGGGAGTAAGGAAGGACTGAGATGAGTGACAACCATCCCACTTAAGAAGTCAGAAAAAGAACTCCTCGGCCCACAGAAAGAAGAAAGCAGGAAATAAAACTTAAGGTAGAAATTAGGGAACTACGGCCGGGCGCGGTGGCTCAAGCCTGTAATCCCAGCACTTTGGGAGGCCAAGGCGGGTGGATCACGAGGTCAAGAGATCGAGACCATCCTGGTCAACATGGTGAAACCCCGTCTCTACTAAAAATACAAAAAATTAGCTGGGCATGGTGGCGCGTGCCTGTAATCCCAGCTACTCAGGAGACTGAGGCAGGAGAATTGCCTGAACCCAGGAGGCGGAGGTTGCGGTGAGCCGAGATCGTGCCATTGCACTCCAGCCTGGGTAACAAGAGCGAAACTCTGTCTCAAAAAAAAAAGAAAAGAAATTAGGGAACTAGAAAATAGATAACAGAATCAACAAAGTCAAAAGTGGGTTCTTAGAAAAGGTAAACCTTGGCAAGATGAATCAAGAAAAAAAGGATGCTAAAGGACTCCATTTTAGGAATGAAAAATGGAACATGAGCCACACATACTGTAGAGGTTAAACAGATAGTAAGAGGGTACTATGAACAACTTTATGTCTGTAAATTTAAAAATTCAGATGAAATGAAATAAATTCTTAGAAAAATGCAAGCTGCCAAAAGCGACTCAAGCAAAAATAAAGAACCAGGGTAATCCCATAAGTATTAAAGAAATTAAATTACTAGTTTAAAATAGCAGTAAAGAGAGAACAGCAGTCCAAAAGGCTTTACAATAAGTTCTATGAATCATTTAAAGAATTGAGAATTCCAATACAAATCAAAGAATAGAATAAGAGGAATTTATTCCCCCCTCTTCAATTTACTGAGGAGACTAAAAAGAGATCAATGCGAATGATAGTATTGTACAAGAAGAAATATTTCAGGACAATCTCACTCCAAACATTCTGAACAAAAGATTAGCAAACAAATATTTTACTAGAAATAAATTTTAAAACAATACATCCTGACCAAGTTAAAATCTATTAGTTATATAACTATATTAACAATTAATAATAAATCATTACATTAATGTTATATTAAAGAAGAAAAACCCTTACGGTCATCTCATTGCTTTTTAAAGCAATGAATTCCTTATAAAGCATTAGGTGAAATTCAATAATTTACAATGGGAAAACAAAAGCTTTTTGCAAACTAGGAATTGAAGACCTTTTTCTCGAATGTGATCAAGAACCTGCAGCAAATGCCATTCCTGGAAATCCTAGAAGCCCTCCCTTTGTGATCACAGAAACATGGGACTGTCACTTCCTACTCCTACTCAATGCTGTCCAGCCAACTCCACAGGACACACAAAGAAATGTCAGGATTGGAAAGAAACAAAATTATCGTTATTTGCAGATAATTTGGTTTTACATTTAGAAAACTCAAAATAATCTTGAGATAAATATTATAGTCAACAAAATAGACTTTAAAAGTGATATTATGGCAAAAGCCACAATTACTTTTGCACCAACCTAATATATACGCTGATTCCCTTTCTATATTACAATAGCGTATGTTTATTGCAGATGTTTATTGCTATTGTAAGTGCAGTGTTTTATTACATTGTCTAGCTGTTTAAGACAATGTAATAAAACACTGCACTTACAATAGCAATAAACATATGATATATCCAGGAATAAACCTACCAAAGATGTGAAAGTCCTCTACAGATAAAGTTATAAACATGTATTAAGAGATACAAAAAAAGATCTAATTAAATTAAGATTACTGTACTTAGGAAGACTCTAGATCCTAAAGTTGTCAATATTCTCCCCAGTTGATGTACAGTCAATGCAAGGGCAAGCAAAATCTCATCCCATGTGTTTATATGATGGTGGTAGCAGGGGGAGAGCAACTAAACAAGATGGTTCTAAAAATGTGCATGGAAGAACAAAAGATCAAAAATAAAGAAGAAAAGCAAAGTGGAGGGACTTGTCCCACCAATATCAAAACTTTCAATAAAGCTATAAAAATGAAGACAGTGCGGTAATAGCACAAGAAGAGACAGAGACTTTGGAGGAGAATAATAAACCCAGGACCAAACCCAGTACAAAACAGGGTTGACTGATCGATATAACTAAGACAATGTGAGACAAAAATAAACTTAGAAACTTCCCTCATACTCTACATTTAAAAACCCACCAACTCTGGGTGGGTTAAAAACCTGTGAAAGGCAAAGGTTTATATCTTTCAGAAGACAATGGGAGAGGCTATCTCTGTGATCTCAGAGCCAGGAATGAATGATTTAACAAGACAGGTAAGTGCAAACTATACAGGATCGTACTAACAAACTTGACTATAATAAAATTAAGTTTACCATAAAGTGTTGATATCATGCAACAGTAAGAAGCAATGAGCTAAATGAACGTATAACCACATGGATAATCCTCAAAACGTAGTGCTGAGTAAAAAAATATGAAGCAGAACAAAAATTATAGCATATTTTCATGTATGCAAATTAAAAACATATATACACAAAACAGTAAATATTTTACAAGGATACAAACAAATTTAAGGATATTCAAACTTGAGAGTATTCAATCATTCCAACACATTAGGGTGAGTATTCAGAATAAATGAGAATGTAAGTCAAAGAGAAGGGGGAAATGGAAACAAATAGAACGAGAGAAGGGCTTGCCCAAGCTAGTGAAGACAGCGTACTACCAACTAGGGAGTACAATGACCTCTACTCTGCTCCTCAAGTTCAACAGGAAAAGCGAAACAAGCAAATAAAACAAAGGTTGCCCATGTTACCTCAACCATGAATCTCTCAACTTAGGATTTAAGGCTGTTTTATTCCTTTTGTTCCTGGTATCCGTGATGATTTCACAAAATGCCCCAAAATTCCATTAGAAAGTCAACATGTCTTGAATAAGCACTGCTTTATAATGATTAGGTGTGTTAGGTTCAGTTTCTTAGAAGCACAACCTGAGACAAGAATTCTGTGTGCAAATGGTTTATCGAGGGAGTGAAGAAAGCAGACTAGGACAAGGGAAGAAGCTAGGCAAAGAAATGGGTTCAGAGGAAGTCTAGTCTGACTGAACCCATGGGGAGCTCTGAAGTATGAATTACCCCAAAAGTGTATACCACTCACACAAAAGGATACTAGCCTCTTGTATCTCAGTATCAGTCAGGGGTACTACAGGTCATACTAGGGGACACCTGTACGTGAGATGACTCTGAGCAGGGCATCTTTGAGGCAGGTGATCACAGTCTACTCTATGGCCTTCGAAAACTCACTTCCCTCCCACATGCAAAATACACTCTCCCCTTCCCAATTCCCAAGAGTCTCATCCCATTATGGCATCAGATCAAAGTTCAGAATCTCTTCACCTAAATGAGGTCTAGGTGCTCATGTGGTTCCTTGAGGGTACTTCCTTAAGCAAGCTCCTTCGATACACTGACTTTTGATTTTAAAAACATCCAAACTAGACAGCCAAGTTATCCCATCCTCCCCCAACACATGATGTTGGAACATGGATAATTTCTACAGAAATTCCTGTTCAAAAGCGGGGGAAATGGGAGGTAAAAGGAGCCACTGGCACATAGCAATTCTGAAATCTCATTGCGCAATTCCCTGATTAGGAATCAGTCTTATCTCTGATTGAGTCAACAGCAGGGAACAATTCTCCATGGCTTTTGACTCAACTTCTCATCCAGACTGTTCGAGGCAGTTCAGGCTTTAGCAACTCTCTTCAATGTCCTCGCTTCCATTTACCTCCTGGTTCCAAAGCCGCTTCTACCTCTGTATGTATTTGTTATGGCAACTCCGTCCTGCAGATACCAAAAACCTGTATTCTTGATTGTCATGTAACAAATTAACCCCAAAAACATCTATTATAACACAGTTCTGTGGTTCAGAAATTCAGAGGCAGTTTAGCTGAGGGATTCTTACTTGGGGCCTCTCACGTAGCTCTCGTCAGAATGTTGGCAGGAGCTGAAGTCACTAAAAGGCTTGACTGAGGCTGGATGGCGCACGCATGGGAGAGTAAGCAGGAGGCTCAGTTCCTCAGCACATGGCCCTCTCCACAGGCTATTTGGGTGTCACGATAACATGGCATCTCACGTCCCCAAGAGCAAGTGACAAGAGAGAAAGACTAACCGTATTTTTTAACAAGAATCGGTCTGGTTGCTGTGTGGGGAATAGACTGCAGGAGGCCAAGGGTAGAAATGGAGAACTTATTAAGAAGCTAATAAAATGATGTAGGCAAGAAATAATGGTGGCTTGAACAAGAGAGGAGCAACGGAGATAAGATCCTGGATATATGTTGATATTTTGAAGGCAGGGCAGGTAACATGTGCTGCTAGACTGGAGATGGAGTCTGAGAGAAGGACCACGGAGATCGACCAGGTTCTGATGTGAGCAAACTGGAGGAATGCAATCACCATTCACTGAGGCGGCCACCCTCCATATGATTTAGGAACCCCTATTATCTATATTTTAGAGGGGAGGAAAGTGAAATTTTGAGAGCTTGAGCAATTTGCCGAAGGTATCCCAGATGGTAAGTGATGCAGCTGGTCGTAGTGACGTAGTGTACGAGTTCTTAACTACTGTACACTACTGTCTGCTGAGCCGGACTATTATTAGATGGATCACTTGCCAACATACTCTGTTAAAAGCAACTGGCAGATGTCTGCGTGCTTCCAGATGACCTGGCTCAGCAGTAGCGGCAGGACATCAAGGGAATACTCATCCCTACCTTCACAGGTATTTGGCCACCGTGCTCACTGCCCATGCCACCCTGGCCAGGGTCTGGTGCTGAATGTGAGCCATGCTGATGTGGAAGCTTCCAAACATGCACTCCACAGTCCAGAGAGAAGGCAAGATCAGGGGAATCCTGTCCCCCACATGCCACCAGGCCGCCAGCTTCCCAGCCAGTTATTGTCAGTGCTTTAGGAATTCACTGCTGGGGCCAGCTCTTTAGTGCAAACCTGCCACAGTCTCTTTGCTACATGATGCCAAGGGCAGGAGCCTGAAACATTAAGCCGGGGCCCCTGGGACAGTCATTTCTGCAGTTATCCACATGTGGGCTGACAAGGGAGGCAGCATTTAACATTGTCCACAGTCTGGATTCCTTCATGAGAATTGGATTTTCTATTTCTTCTCTAGCTCAGTTTCTATCCTCACTGCCTAAGCTACATCCCAATTCCTGATGAGGACTAGGAATTCCAGGTCGCTGCCCTGGGAGAGAAGGGATCCTGTTTCCAGGCTGGTCCCTGTTCACCCTGCCCTTGCTTGAGAAACTCTTTACAGTCTTGTGGAATGAGACGCTTTTCCTTTTTCTTTCTTTTCCTTTCCCTTCTCTATAGGAGAGTATATAGTGGCTGCTTTATATACCTGGTAAACTTTATGGATAAGTCCTCCCCAAAAACAATGTTTCTTTGATCTTGTATTAAGGAAAAAAAAACAGCCTGGGCAACAGAGCAAGACTTCGTCTCAAAAAAAAAAAAAAAAAAAAAAAAAAAAAAAAAACACAAAAAACGCCTTTAAGGGGAAAGCAAAGCACTTTTCAGTGTTTTCATACAGGGCCTAATTAGGGAGAATTTCTGGGAGTTGGACCTGGAAGTAGGGGGCCCTGGTGTCTCCTGCTGATCCCCGAAGAAGGCTGGGGTGTCACCGCTCTTTAATTTTAAATAGAAAAACACAGAGACCCAATCTCCAAAGGGAACAGATTCTAAGTGGGGACTGCAGATCTTTGGGATAGTGAGACACAAAGAGTTTGAAGGAAAATGTCCAGCCTCACTTAGAAGAAATGCAAGTTAAAACAAGTCACCATTTGTCACCTATCATCAGGAAGGAGGTTTTGAATGATACAGCTGACATCAGTGAGATTGTAGAATGACAGCTATTCCCAAGCAAGTGAAAGAATAAATCGTTATAAACTCTTGGTAGGCAGTTTCCAGTTTGTACCTAAAGCCTTTAAATCAGACTGACCCTTTGAATCACCAATCCCTGAACTACAGGTTTGCCATAAAGAAATACAAACAGATGTGCACAGGGCTTTGGGTAAAACAATGCCTGCCGAAGCTTTGCTTATTTGAGAAAAAACTTAGAAACAACGATAGAAAGGGGTGAATAAATCATTATGCCTCCAAATGCTGACTTTAAAACTGTGTTGTAGGGGAATATGTTGTGATGTAGAAAAATAAGCATCTTATATTGTCAAGTGAGAAAGAAGGATATGATAAAGGGAGATATATAAGAAATATATATATGTATGTATAAGATCAACGGCAGCATAGCAAAATGACTAAGAGCTCAAATTCAATATTCAGATGACCTGGGCAACTTAACTAATTCTCTCGAAGTCTTAGCACTTCGGCTATGAAACGGGGATGAAAGGTCCTTCCTTCTTCACGGAGTTATGAGGGCTCAATGTGAAGCCCATGGTACAGTATCTCCCCCTGGTGAGTACCTAACAAACAGTAGTAGACATGTCTGTCTGCCAAAAAGTAACAGGTGGAATCTCTGGGGCATGAGTTGATAGGTGACTTTTCTCAGTTGTCTTGTGTTTTTCTGCATTTTCTATTATTTTGTGTAGGAAATACACTGTACTTCTGCAACCTGAAAATCAAATAAACCCTTATAAATAAAAATTAACTCCAGGCTCAGAGCACAGCAGGTGAATCCTGCAAATGCCTGGGTTTCTGGCCGTAGAGGCCATGAGGGTGCTGGGAGCCCCTGGTGGGTTGGCGGTATGCCCCCAGCAGGCCTCAGGTCTCAACTGGGGCCATGGCTTCAGTCAGCACCAGGGAGGGAGCATACCTCCCCTCGGGTGCTGTTCTCATCCCAGAGTGCCCGGCCCAGGCCCCTCCATGCTGCATTCACTCAGTCAGTGCAGGAACTCTTCCCATGGGCCTATCACAAGGTGGCGACGGTAAGTGCCTGCCTGAGTCAGAAGGTCCCCACCAGGCAAGGACCTCCGCATTCCTTCACCCTGGTGGGCTGACCTGCCTGGAATGCTACTCCTCCTTATCTTCTCTCCCCACTTCCCTGATCCTTCTCAGCCTTCCAGGGCCAGCTCAAGCCTCCCCTCTGTCAAGAAGTCCTCCTGGGCTGCCTTAGCCTCCATCCACATCTCTTCCTTCCCTAAATGCTTTCACCCCTGCTGGGGTCGCCAAGCACAACCCCATGCTTTCCTTGGGAGACGAGATGCTCTCCAACTCCTCAGCTCTCATCCCAATGAATCAAACTCACTCCAGACTTACCACATGGTACCAGGTCTTTGCTATTGTAAACAGTGCTGCAATGAACATTCGTGTGCACGTGTCCTTATAGTAGAACGATTGGTAATCCTTTGGATATATACCCAGTAATGGGATTGCTGGGTCAAATGGAATTTCTATTTCTATGTCCTTGAGGAATCGCCACACTGTCTTCCAC
This sequence comes from Cebus imitator, assembly GCF_001604975.1. Taxonomy (NCBI): domain Eukaryota; kingdom Metazoa; phylum Chordata; class Mammalia; order Primates; family Cebidae; genus Cebus; species Cebus imitator. Next base: position 3,502,543 of record NW_016107512.1, on the reverse strand, counting down.
AATGGTTGAACTAATTTACACTCCCACCAACAGTGTAAAAGTGTTCCTATTTCTCCACATCCTTTCCAGCATCTGTTGTCTCCAGATTTTTTAATGATCACCATTCTAACTGGCGTGAGATGGTATCTCAATGTTGTTTCGATTTGCATTTCTCTGATGACCAGTGACGATAGACTGGATAGGGAAAATGTGGCACATATACACCATGGAATATTATGCAGCCATCGAAAACGATGAGTTTGTGTCCTCTGTAGGGACACCGATGAACCTGGAAACCATCATTCTCAGCAAACTGACAGAAGAGCAGAAGATCAAACACCGCATGTTCTCACTCATAGGCAGGTGTTGAACAATGAGAACACATGGACACAGGGAGGGGAGCACTACACACTGGGGTCGGTTGAGGGGAAATAGGGGAGGGACGGTGGGGGGTGGGGAGCTGGGGAGAGATGGCAAGGGGAGAGATGCCAGATGTAGGTGATGGGGAGGAAGGTAGCAAATCACACTGCCACGTGTGTACCTTTGCAACAAGCTTGCATGTTCTTCACATGTACCCCAAAACCTAAAATGCAATAAAGTAAATAAATGGGAAAAAAAAAAGCAAGGCAGGTACCACTCAATAGCTATCATTCAATAAATGGTAACCTATTATTATTAAAAGCCAGACGTCACTTTCCTTTTGCAAATCACCCTCCCTATCAATAGAAGAGCTAGCAGGCTGTGAACAGGCCCTGAGGAGCTCTGCATGAGTCGAGCATGTGACCTCCAGCACACTCTCCTCTGGGACGTTAGAGAACTTTTCTGCTTCCTTCTTGGTTCACAGCTGAGAGGAGGACAGGGGTTTTCCCCAATGTGTTCTATGATTTAATCATGTATGCGGGTTTCTGTTCCCCTCGTGGAAAGTGTGTTTTATATCCAATGTCACATATCCTGAATTTGTCTAAAACTCTCCAGTACTTTCCAGGTTTTGCAAACACCACCCTGTGACAGAACGTCCTACCTTGGATGAGCCACTTGGGGAAGTGGCTTTGGCAGAAACCACCTGTATTTCAGGCACAAATAAGGATCCGGCATGTCTCTTGAAGGGCTCACCAAGGAGACACTTTCTAACTCCTCAGTTCTTATCCCAATCAATCAAACTCACTCCAAGCTTACCACGTGTGTCCTGCATGTGTTACCTGATCTCTCTGGGCCTCCGTTTCTCGTCTATAAAATGGCGATAATTACAGGTGTGCAAATAACAATCTAAGCCAGAGGGCTGCTCTGGGGGAGGCAGGCAGAGGTAGGTTCCAAGGCCAGGGCCTGAGCTACACAAGGAGTATAGGCTTGAGCTAAGAGCATATGCTGTGAAGGGCACACGTGGCCTAATGATCTCACAAGCTGGGCATTGCCATGTCTGAGACTCTCCCAATGGAGCTTCATTCCTCTGAGTTGAGTTCTGCTGCCTTTTTTAGGATGGCCGTACTCTGAACAGGGTTAATTACTCAGCCTACTTGTGCTTATTTGCACTAAGATGTTGCTGAAAAAGCCAACAACCCAATTGAAAAATAGCCAGTGGATACAGGGAGTTAACAGAAAATGTAAATAAGTTGCCCTTAAGCATATAAAAAAGTTGGTCAGTCTCACTCCTAATAAGAATGCATGTTAAAACGCCATTGAGATACCACTTCTCATCTATTAGGTTGGCAAAAATCCAACTGTCCGAAAAATCCAAAAATCCAAAAATCCAACAAATATGCTTAGAGATGTGCTGGTTTTTGTGATTGATTCTCAGCTCCAAACCCGCCCCCTCTCGCTTCTCCTTTGCAATGCTGGGGCTAGACCTCTGCAAACCCCTTCTCTGGTTTGACAGCTGTTTATCTCTTAGGCTCTGCCAAGAAGAAGCACTGGAGGAAGACCGCAAGGTGGGAGGAGGTAGACGTTAACTCCTTCCTTCCATCTTGTTACCTGCCTCCTGTTTGGTTACTGTTCTTGAGAAGACTGCCCAGCCCCTTCACTGATAAAATTGGTAAAACTGGTGAAAGCTCAAAATAGTATAACATTTATGTAGAGCAATTCAGCAGTATCTAATAAATTACAAATTCAGTCACCACCTAGCTCAGCAGCCAATCCATCTTCATTCTAAATGGCACATGTTCAAGATCACCTATCGTGGCATCATTTGAAACAGCAAAAAGTGTCCATATGTAGGGGACTGGCCAAATAAACTATGGTATGTCCATACAATGGGTACTCTGCAGCAGAATAAAAGAGAAATACTTACATCATTAACTAAAAAAAAGCAAAGTGTATAACCATGAATGTAGTGTTCTGTTTTCATATAACAAATAGCATTAAATTAGAAAATATGTTTCTATTTGCTTATAGCTACATATAGAAATATTGGAAGGATACACAAGAAACTAGTAAGAGCAGACATCTAGATGGCTGGGTGTGGGGTGCTGGGAGGCAATTTTCTGCATGTCTTCTGAACAGATACCCTGACAGCATATGTTCTAGATTATCTTTCCAAGGATATGTGTATAGAAACAGCCTTAGAAGATATAGTGTTCTCTCCAGAGCAGAAAAAAAGGTTTGTTTGCTGTCTGGTAAAAGTAAAATAATGTCTTCCTTCAGGGCAAATACTGGGCAGGTATGTTCACAGCCCAATGTAAGACTGGGGTTTCTAATCTTGGGACTCCTGAGTTATGATGCAAACCTGCACCTACAGATGTGTTATTTTTGTTATTGACTCTCAGCTCCCAACCCGTCCCTCTTGCTTCTGCTTTGCAATGCTGGGGCTGGACACAGAAGACCTTGGGATCCCCGAGTTATGATGCATGCATGGCACCCACCTTGGTAATTCCACATGCCTGCCCTGGGGGACACAAGGAACTGGTATGAATATGAAACTCATGCTGTCCATTGTGCCATGAGTAGTGAAGTCCTTTGTTTCTTACCTAATTCTCACATCTTCTGCCTGTATAACAGCGATGGCTTATATGTTAGCTTGCAAGCAGGGTAAAATCAAACCATTCACAGTTCTGGATGGCAGTAGGGGATAATTAGGTGGATAGAGATGGAGCAGGACAAGACTTCTTATCTTTTCATATTATTATATTTTTCATGTTACTATGAGTTTTGAAGTATACAATTATATTACCTCTTTAATCATAAATAACATTTAATTTGAAATTAAAATATTACTCTTATATGTGGGCCACAAAATTTTAGAGTGCTGAGCCTGGCAAGGACATAGCAGGACGCCAAGTATGACCTTCGACTCTTTCAGAGGAGAGGGCCAAGACTGAGGGACATGGCATGGCATACCCAGCTACTTACTGGAGCATCCTGGATGGACCCTGACCTCCTGACTGCCAGTTCTTTACAATGCACAGGCTGGATCAGGGAGATATAGGTGAGACAAGGATGCTGAAAACAGAGGTAAAGATTACGATTTGACCTTACGATTTAGCCTAGAGCCAGCCCTGCCTGAAGTTACCCAGTCAGGCTGTCCCAGGGAGCCCTTAACCTTTATTTTTTACTGTAACATTGACTACAGCATATACTGTTTAATAAACTGACTCAAATTATTTTGGGAGCGAACAAAACATTTTAAAAGGCATGCTGATATGCTAATTCAACCGAAAACACTCTCCCTATTACAAGCAACTGTGGAGAGAAGGCAGGTTGGAGGCTCCCTTAGAATCACCCCACATTCCTAATAAGTCAGTGGCAGCATAAAGTAGAAAAGAGAAGTGTGGGGCACAGGAGTTTGGGTGGGCTTTTGTAGAAAGATGTTCAGAGGCCAAAAATGAAGGGCATCTATTCAGGAATCATATCTGATCCCTCAAAGGTAGAGTGGCTATAGAAGGTTTTTAATAAAGCTTTCTCAAATGAATTGGGGGAGAGAAGTATGTATTGCCATCACTCAGGCAAATTTCTAGAATAAATAGTATCAGGCTGCTAATACCTGAGAACCAGAGAAGGATCACGCAATTGTCCCTACTGTTGTGGAGCTTGATATGGTGTGGAGAAAGGGTGGAGGATGGGCCTGAAAAGTGCCTCTTTGATCAGACTAGCTCCACTTTATTCCTTCCTTTCATCCATCTGTCTACCTGTCCATTCATCCGTCCATTTATCCATCTGTCCACCTATTCATCCATCCATCCAGTCACCCAGCCAAACAAATATCCATCCATCCATCCATCCACTCACGCAGCCACACAATTCAACCATCCATTCATCCATTCACCCTCCTCGTGAATCCTTGTCTTATAAGATCTTTGCGAGTATTGAGCTTTTAAGGGAGATATGCAGAGACCATTGGAATATAGTTAGAAAAGTGTCAGAGTGCTAATATCTATCACAGACATGGATGAGGTAGAAGAATAATAATGCTTATATATTGACTTGGTGTGTCTCCCTTAAACAGTGAGCACCTTAAAGGCAGTGAAATGAACTTTATTAATTTCTGTATTTTGGGAACTCAAGACAGCACACAGTAAGTCAACATTTGTTGAATGAAAGAATTAATATGTGTTAGAGAGTATCAGTCAGAATGGACTGGTTACCAAAATCTCATTGGCTTAGAATGATTAACGAAAGTTGATTTCTTGCTCATGAAACATGTCTTTCAATTGGCTGGGAGCTCTTAATTATCAGCACACTGGAGCTGGTCTGATGGAATAGTCACCGTCTGAAACAGTGTCTATCATCATGGCAGAGAGAGAGACAGAATGGCAAATTGTTCACTGCTCAAAAGTGACCCATATCAATGCCATTCACATTGCCCAAAGCAAGTGCTTCCTCCTTTAGGAAGACAATCTGTAAGTCTGTGCAGACCTCTGGTGGAGGTCCCAGATCCCTGGGCAATGCACAATATTCTCATCATCAGGTCTACATTGGATGTGTGTTTTTTCCTGATCTGAATGCCTATGACAGGCTCTCTACTCTATACCCCCAATATACAAATGTGGTGTAGTGGCAGAATGACATTTCACTTCTAAAAGGTGAATGAACAGCAGACAACAAACAGTGCGCCCCCACCCCCTTGAGGGCACTTATCATTGGATGGGAATTGTTTCTTGACTAGGCCTTCGTTTCCAGCTCTGGGTGAAGCTCCCATTGTCCACTGCCCTCTGAGATCTCTGGATCAGCCCTCTGGAATATTCTTTCTCTTTGTCCAAGTCAGGAGTGAGCTCTGAAGACTGTGTCCCCTTTGAAGGCTGAGCAGCTTTCTCAGAAAAGCCACTGTCTGTTATAGTGGTGGTTCCCATGGCAGAGGGGAACCTCCAGCATGGAAAATCACACACCAGCTCTGAGTGCTTCCACCCAGAAGTGACACATGCCACTGTGGTTCACACAGCATGTCACTTGGCCAAGCTTGGCTCCAAGGGGCAGGGAAATGTAATACTTCCATGTGCCTGAAAGGAGAATTGAAAGTACTAGGTAAATGACATTTGCACTGAGTGAATTTCCTCTGGCACTGGAAGTCAGACTGTCATAGCCCAATGGGTTCTTCCTGCCTGCTGCCCAGAAAAAGACAATCCACTAGGAACAGCAGGTACTGTAGCAAAGAAAGAGTTTAATAACTGCAGGGCCAGTCAAGTGCAAGGATGAGAGAGAGGATGGTATTTCTCAAATCTGCCTCCTTGATAATTCAGAAGCTAAACCTCCAACTATGAAACTATTACAAGAAATCATTGGGGAAAATCTTCAGGACATTAGTCTGGGCAAACATTTCTTGAGCAATACCCCACAAGCACAGGCAACCAAAGCAAAAAAGGAATGGGATCACATCAAGTTAAAAAGCTTCTGCACAGCAAATTATACAATCAACAAAGTGAAGAGACAACCCGTAGAGTAGGAGGAGGTATGTGCAAACTACCCATCTGACAAGGGATTAATAACCAGAATATATAAGGAGCTCAAACAACTCTACAGGAAAAAAAAATTAATTATCAGATTTAAAAAATGGGCAAGAGATTTAAACAGACATTTCTCAAAAGAAGACATCCAAATGGCAAACAAGCATGTCATTTTAGTCCGTTTTCACACTGCCATAAAGAAATACCCAACACTGAGTAATTATAAAGGAAAGAGGTTTAATTGACTCACAATCGCACATGGCTGAGGAGGCCTCAGGAAACTTACATTCGAAGGGGAAGCAAGCATTTTCTTCACAAGGCAGCAGGAGAGAGAACATGTGAAGGAGGAACTGTGAAACATTCACAAACCCATCACATCTTGTGAGAACTCACTATCATGAGAGCAGCATGAGGGGAACCACTCCCATGATCCAATCACCTCCCTCCCTCCACACATGGGGATTACGAATTGAGATGAGATTTGGGTGGAGACACAGAGCCAAACCATATCACATATGCAAATGTGTTTGACTTTACCAATCATCAGAGAAATGCAAATCAAAACTACAATAAGAGATCATTTCACTCCAGTTAAAATGGCTTATATCCAAAAGATAGGCAACAACAAATGTTGATGAGGATGTAGAGAAAAGGGAACATTTGTATACTTCTGGTGCAAATGTAAATTAGTACAACCACTACAGAGAACAGTTTGGAGGTTCCTCAAAAAACTAAAAATTGAGCTACCATATGATCCAGCAATCCCACTGCTGGATATATACCTAAAAGAAAAGAAATCAGTATGTCAGAGAGATATCTGCACTCCTTTGTTTGCTGCAGCACTGTTTATGATCGCTAAGGTCTAGAATTAACCTAAATGTCCATCAACAGATGAATGGATAAAGAAAATGTGGGACAGATACACAATGGAGCACTATTCAGCCATAAAAAAAAGAAAGAGATACTGTCATTTGCAACAACATGGATAGAACTGGAGATCATTATGTTAAGTGAAATAAGCCAGGCAAAGAAAGATAAACATCACATGTTCTCACTTATTTGTGGGGTCTAAAAATCAAAACAATTGAACTCATAGACAGAGTAGAAGTTAGCTACCAGAGGCTGGGAAGGGTAGTGTGGAACTGGGAGGGGGATGGAGAGGTGGGGAGGTGGGGATGGTTAATGGATATAAAAAAATGGAAAGAATAAGCCCTAGTTTGTGCTACTTGATAGCACAACAGGGTGACCATAGTCAATAATAGCTTAACTGTATATTTTAAAATAACTCAGAGTGCAATTAGATTGTTTGCAACTCAAAGAATAAATGCTTGAGGGAACCAATATCCTATTCTCCATGATGTGCTTATTTCACATTGCATGCCTATATCAAAACATCCCAAGTACCCCTCAAATGTATACATCTACTCTGTACCCACAAAAATTTTTAAATGAAAAAATATAAATAAATTTTAAAATCCAGAGGCTAGAGTTTTTAAGAGTACTTTGGTGAGCAGGGGTCTGGAGAACTGAAACAACTGATTGGCTTAGGATGAAATCACAGAGGTGTCTAAACTGTCTTCATGCAGCTGAGTCAGTTCTCAGTGGCAGGGTGTAGGGGAGGGATCTCAGGACAAGGTGGCATCTCTTGGTTTGCCAAAATGTTGAATATGAAAAATATCTCAAAGATCAGTTCTTCAGGTTTCACAATAGTGATGTTATCTGTAGAAATAGTTGGGGGAAGTTATAAATCTTGCAATCTTCGATTATGTGACAGTGGGGTAGTGAGCAACTCATAGAAAGCAATCTAAGCGATGGTAGATTACTATTTAACAAAGTTCAAGTGTCCACCATAGTTCTAACCTTGCCTTATGAATGTGGCTTCAACCTCTGAAGAAGGAGAGAATCAGTTTTCCTTGCTTCAACTTTAACTATGAACTAAAATCCTCTCCTAATTATCTTGGCCTCAACACTAGAACAAGCAAAAACAAACAAACCCAACAATTTAGCCTGTGAGGTTAGAAGAAAGATGGAGTTAGTCATGTTAGATTTCCCTCATTACTTATAATTCTGCAAAGGCAGTTTCAAGACCAGCATTTGCTTAACTTAAAGAAGGTGCAGAGAAGGGTAGCTTTGATCATGGGGAAGCAGAGAAGCCAAAAGGAAGCCTGAATATGATGCTGTTCCCTCAGGCCGCAAGGCCGTGAGGGAAAAGGGAGTGAGATTTAAACCTGGGAATGGTACCCTCCAGGAGAGGACACCCAAGACTTGTGTCCCCTGACACACCCCCAAGTCTAAGATGACAGATTCTGCTGTGTGAGGCTGCAGAGTTGAGTTCTGACAAATAAAAGGAAGGCTGCTCTCCCAGGCGGGAAAGTGTGGAGCGTCTACCCCCAGCTGGGGAACTCACAGACCTGCATCGTTTCTCTAGTAACATAAAGGAGGTCCGCGAATCAGGAAGCTACACATATTCCAAAATGTCCCTAACCTCTCGAGGGTGATGTCACTATAGCTCCCAGACACGTTCCTCCTTACTTGGGTCCTGGTCCTGGCAGAGGGGGACCTGGGGCTAACCTGGATGGCAATCATTATGGGCCATGTGAATTAATGGATATAAATGGGATTTATTAAAACTCTCTATCATAGGCTGTTCTTAAAGAAATGAAACACTGGCTTTAAAGAAATGCAGTTTTATTTTTTTTCTGAGGACACACACTATAATCTGAAACAAGCTATTGGCAAGTAGAGGTTTTAGAGCTTCCTTTGGTGCCCCAAAGAAGAATGAAGTGGAATTAGCACATCAATTCGTTACAGGTGAAAAATGGGTCTAACGTATTTAAAAGCTATTTGTTCTCTTAAGTGAGTTAAACATTCCCCTCCTCCCCTTCCTCTATTTTTTCCCTTCCCAGCTCTTCCTGCAGTTAGTAAAGAGGGCAAGCTCTGGCCTGGCCCCTGGCCCAATTATTGCCACTTCTCTGCCTGTGGATTCTCCTCAGCAGAGGTTTTGCCTGCTAATAAGTATCATTTTCTCTAGGCTGGCTTTTACACTTGCCCAGAACTGTCTGAAATTGTAGGCTGTTTCTGTAATCAGCAGCAAACACAGATGTCTCAGGCTTCTGGTCTTGATTTTTAAAAAAAATATTTTTGATTTAAGTTTTCCTGCTTATTTGTAAAATTTTATATATTAAAAATATTAAATGTGTTACTTTTTTTTAAGATTGAGATATTTCTTTTTTTCATTTTTTTATTATACTTTAAGTTCCAGGATACATGTACAGAATGTGCAGATTTGTTACATAGGTATACGCGTGCCATGGTGGTTTGCTGCACCCATCAACCTGTCTTCTACGTTAGATATTTCTCTTAATGCTATCCCTCCCCTAGCCCCCCACCCCCTGAACAGGCCCTGGTGTGTGATGTTCCCCCTCCTTGTGTCCATGTGTTCTCATTGTTCAGCTCCCATTTATGAGTGAGAACATGTGGTGGTTTTCTGTTCCTGTGTTAGTTTGCTAAGAATGATGGTTTCCAGCTTTATCCATGTCCTTGCAAAGAACATGAACTCACCTTTTTTATGGCTGCATAGGATTCCATAATGTATATGTACCACATTTTCCTTGTCCAGTCTATCATTGATAGGCATTTGGGTTGGTTCCAAGTCTTTGCTATTGTGAACTGTGCCTCAATAAACACATGAACGCATGTGTCTTTATAATAGAATGATTTATAATCCTTTGGGTATATTTCCAGTAATGGGATTGCTGGGTCAAATGGTATTTCTAGTTCTAGATCCTTGAGGAATTACCACACTGTCTTCCACAATGGTTGAACTAATTTACAATCCCACCAACAGTGTAAAAGCATTTCTGTTTCTCCACAACCTCTCCAGCATCTCTTGTTCCCTGACTTTTTAATGATCGCCATTCTAACTGGTGCAAGACGGTATCTCACTGTGGTTTTGATTTGCATTTCTCTAATGGCCAGTGATGATAAACTTTTTTTTCACATGTTTGTTGGCTCCATAAATGTCTTCTTTTGAGAAGTGTCTATTCATATTCTTTGTCCACTTTTTGATGGGGTTGTTTTTTTTCTTGTAAATTTGTTTAAGTTCTTTCTAGATTCTGGATATTAGCCCTTTGTCAGATGGATTGCAAAAATTTTTCCCATTCTGTAGGTTGCTTGTTCACTCTGATGATAACTTCTTTTGCTGTGCAGAAGCTCTTTAGTTCAATTAGATCCCATTTGTCAATTTTGGCTTTTGTTGCCATTGCTTTTGGTGTTTTAGTCATGAAGTCTTTGCCCATGCCTATGTCTTGAATGGTTTTGACTAGGTTTTCTTCTAGGGTTTTTATGGTTTTAGTTCTTATATTTAAATCTTTAATCAATCTTGAGTTAACTTTTGTATAAGGTATAAGGTAGGGGTCCAGTATCGGTTTTCTGCATATGGCTAGCCAGTTTTCCAACACCATTCATTAAATAGGGAATCCTTTCCACATTGCTTGTTTTTGTTAGGTTTGTCAAAGATCAGATGGTTGTAGATGTGTGGCGTTATATCTGTTTTGGTATCAGTACCATGCTGCTTTGATTACTGTAGCCTTGTAGTATAGTTTAAAGTCAGGTAGTGTGATGCCTCCAGCTTTGTTATCAATATTGTGAAAATGACCATACTGCCCAAAGTAATTTATAGATTCAATGTTCTCCCCATCAAGCTACTGTTGACATTCTTCACAGAATTAGAAAAAACTACTTTAAATTTCATATGGAACCAAAAAGAGCCCAGATAGCCAAGACAATCCCAACCAAAAAGAACATAGCTGGTCTTGATTTTTCGGAAAATTTAAGCATCACATCCATGTGGAGGAAACCCTTCCTGTCTGAAAGACGTGAAAGAAAAAATTTAAAAAAAGAACTTTCATCTGGGGAATGTGAGTCCTTTTAAACTATCAGACCCAGAGAGACATTAAAATGAGGCAGCAATCACATCCTACTCCCTCCCTTTTGAGACTGTATTTATCTCTTGAAACTGCTTGCTATTGCCACGAGTAGCTATAAACCAACCTAATAATGCTGCTCCATGCACTATAACTCACACCCTATGGCTTAACAATGTATAGTCAATCTACAAGATTTGTTGTTTTAATGTACAGTCTTGGTAAACAACTTGTTACAGTAGGTAGGCAAATATGAGCAGGGCAGGAGAGCCTGCCTCCCACAACCAGGAATGTCAGGCGACCATCTGGTGATGGCCAGGTGGTTGTTAACTGTCTCTCTCAAATAATAATTGGTCACAGCCAGTGCCAGAGAAAGGCAGTTGCCCTACAGATTAAAAAAACCTGAAACTGGTGATCAGCAGCTTCCTGATAAGATTTCAAGAGTTGGACAAGCGAGCTCATACATGCACAGGAAGAGGCAAAATGATGCAACTTAACTGACATATGACCTGAGGGCATCCCACTAGGAAGGGAAAAAAGGCCTCAAGTGAGCATGCGTACAACTCCAGTATACACACACTGCGCATGCTCACCTCCCAAGGGCTGGCGGGCCACTGCGCATGCCGACAACCAACCCCAGGGGGAACAATCACGGAGAAGGGATGCCAGACCCCAGAAGTACGCCAGCATGGAAAACCCCAAGACAAGGGTCCAGCTGTGTATGTGTCCCTCAGGTCGCCCACTCGGCCCTCTTCCAAGTATACTTGCCTTCGTTTCATTCCTGTTCTAAAGCTTTTTAATAAACTTTCACTCTTGCTCTAAAACTTGCCTCGTCTCTTCTTCTGCCTCATGCCCCTCAGTCCAATTCTTTCTTCTGAGAAGGCAAGGATTGAGGTTGCTGCTGCTGCAGACCCATGTGGACTCGCTGCCAGTGACTCAGACGCCTGCCACTGGCAACAAACTCAGAAATGGCCTCTTCTTTCCCTTTCACAGTGTACAGTACTTGGACTGCTGCCGACTGGGGAGTCTTTTCAGGACAACTTGAATTGATGCTCCTGAGCTGTAATCTTCAGGCTGGGCCCAAATAAACTTTCTACTTTTATTAATTTTGCCTCAGCTTCTTCCTTTTAGGTCAATATGTCTGGCACAAAACAGCAGGACTCAGAGTGACTCCCTCGGACCCCAACCGCTTGGTGTTTCTCTCAGAAAGCAGCGCTTGGTACCAGCATAAACACTCTGTCTTCAGAAGTCCTGTTGCGTGTTTCAGATGAGTTTTCCTGAATTCAGACCTCCTACTCTTTGGTTAAAGGTCTAGACTTTCTTTGGACCATTTTTCAAACCCTCTGTTGAAGAGTGAGGGCTTTGGTCTTTGCACAGGAAATTCTGGCGGAGAGCTCTGTTAGGAAACTGCCTTTTTCCCCAACTTCTGTCACACAGCAGAAGTTCGGGTCAAGGTTTTTCCACCTTTGCCTCGGGACCAGAGGTTTGGGTCAAAGTTTTCTCATCTCTGTCTCAGGACCAGGGGTTTGGGTCAAAGTTTTTCTGCCTGTCTCACAGCAGAGGTGCAGGTCAAAGGACTGACAGTTAGGCACTGATGGTTTCATTTTACCTAGGATGCTTTTAAGACTGTGGCTGTTTTCTCTCTCTTGAAAATTCAGGGTTAGCCTTTCATTTGTGACTGGTTCCTATTAGTTCCTAAGTGAAAAAGCGTACCCCTGTTTTGCTTTTCCAGACTGTCATAAGATAAGGATCTGGTCCCACATACCTTTAGCATTCTGCTGCCACCTGGCAGTTAGACACACTCAGAGACTCATCACACTTTCACCCTAAACACATTCCCAGCCTCGGTCACTTTTGAAAATGTGTCACTTTCCTAAATGATGGGAAATTAAGCTTCAAAATCTGAATGCTCCTATGAGAAACACCAGCTGGATTTATTTGGAACACTTATGGGGTGCCCTCTTGTAGATATCCAGGAATGTGGACCCACCCAACCTGGGATGGTCATAAGCAGCAATGACCAAAAATGAAGGCCTTTAAAAATAACCGAAAACAATTTATTTGTGTGAACAATTAGAGCTGGTTTTAGAAGCAGACAAATTGAATAGGACACTTATTTCCAATGCACCTAAAAACCTCTAAAAGAAATTCTAACAGACAAAAATTGCCTCCATTCAACAGGTAAACAAAGGGATATTTGAAACTATTAAAGACTTCACAGGCTTTCTCCCTTTCGCCTCTAACTGCTCCTTCAGATCAGCCCTGGGATCTGAACTCATCCCTTTCTGCTTTTTCCCTCAACTCCCATACATCTCTTAGCCAGAGATGTTCTAGAATTTTACAATGTACACATTTGCTTCTCTCAGAAGGGGGAAATGAACTTAGATTTAGAACAGAAGGAACAAACGGAACAACTGCAGAGTGGGAATAAAGCTACTATGATTACAAAAATGCAGATCTAACAATTTTCCTAAACCAAGGCTAATAAATACACTGATTTACTGACCCAATATTGAATAATACCCTTTAAACTTCATTGTGTCTTTGAAATGCTAACATCCAGAAAATTAGCTAAGCAGCAGTCCAACTCAGATCAGATCAGAAATAAGTTAACATCCTTTAAACACTCAAGCTTCCTGCTTTGGGTCCTCTGTAGGATTGACACACCAAAAAGCACTCCACCCTGCAGTCTAATGGCCAGGGTGGCCCAGGTTCAATTTCTGGTCAGGGAACTAGTCCCATTTGTTTAAAATTATTTGCATGATTCTTGACCTTTTGGGATACTCATTTGTTACTGGTCTGTTTACCTTCCGTGGAGAGCTTTTGGGCTCCTGTCTTTATCCATTTGTGGGGCATATGGGGCTTTGGGGTTTTTGTGCACAGGTGCTAGGCTGAAAGGATGAGATCCTAGAAAATATGGCCAGACAGAAATGTGAGTTTACTCCATTTGAGCTAGCAAAACTTTCCTTTCTTTGAGCTGTCTTTGGGGGAGTTCTGGATCTTGTGAGGATTGCTTTGCACTTCTTTGGAGATACTTCATTGTCCTTGGTAAAGTCATAACCTTGGTTAAAGTCTTATTGGTTTTGGTGAGTCACTTGGGATGCTGCCTTGGTTACAACAATAGTTCAAATGTCAGGACTATCAGCTATTTGTCCTGGCTAAAATCTGATATTAAGAGATATACAAAGACTTCTTTTTTTAAGCTCTATGGTCAAAAGTCAACTTTATTAAAAGCTGATATTCAAGTTCCTCCTTCCTCTTTGCTGTGCTTGGTAGTACATGAAAGCATCTAGAAGTCATTAGCATCAACTTCTAATAACTCAAATTCCCTTAAGGAACAGAGAAAAGAGTACCACTCACCCTCTTTTGGGGGTATTCTTTCTTCCTGTGGCATCTGAAGAGTCATGGACAAATTCCTCTCAGGTCTAAAGCTCTGTCTTCTTTTGTATTGTTACCCAATCTCTTTGGCCTTGAGGGGGGGGGTACCAGAGATTTCTCTGTACAATGAGAGAGCACTTGACCTTTGTATGTATGTGCGATGGCTGCTGAGTCAATGGCAAGAACTGCAGTTTTGGAGGTGGCTGACAGCAGCTGTTTAAAATGAATGGTTATTTTCTAGAAACTTTTCAATTTTGATTTTTGCTTTTTTTTCCCTCTTTCTTACCTTAGGGAGTACAATGAATGGTTACTATTACAGAGGGCTACTCATTTCTTTGCATGTTTAGGTTTAAAAGGCATGATTTAAACACTTAAAGAAATGTGTTTATAGTGAAGTGCACTGTGAAAGCATTACGTGGCTCAGTCCCATGGCATTCCCCTCTTTTTGGGAACCCAGGATAAAGTGTAAAAGTGGAGTCCTTGATTTTTAAATATCTAGATGTTCTACCTTCCAATTTCACCTGCTTTTCACATAAATTATTAGGCCATTAAAAATTACAAATGCTTTGTTGGCCATGTTTCTTAATGGACTCTGCCATGAACATAGCAGTCCAGTTGGAAAACCGGCTAAATTAAAAATTAAAAGCTATTTATCTAAATAAAATCGGTCTCCTTTTTTTCATTTGTTTTTGTTTTTCGAGATGGAGTCTTGCTCTGTCACCCAGACTGGAGTGCAGTGGCTTGATCTCGACTCACTGCAACCTCTACCTCCCAGGTTCAAGCAATTCTCCTGCCTCAGCCTCCTGAATAGCTGGGATTACAGGTGCTAGCCACCACACCTGGCTAATTTTTGTATTTTTAGTAAACAATAAATGTTGAATCAGAATATGCATTCTAGGCACGAGAAATAGAGTTATGTGGTAGAAATTATACGTGAGTATGTCTATAGCTGATGAGGAGGGGACCAGGCTTTCCGTGATGGTGAGTGATAGCATCCCCAAAATAAAAAATAACAGATGCATGACAGTGCTCCCATGACTGGCCAATAGGGTTATAGCCATTAGTCCATAGAGATGTCTTATTAAAGGGGAATGTGTGGGCATTCTTAGTTTTATGGCTGTGAGGTAAGAACCAGATGCCAGGTATAGTTTCAGTATAATTAACCCCTGTGTTATGGGCCCAGAACGAGGAGAGTAATATGCCCGAGAAGGATGACGATTTCTCGGAGGCTGGTAGATTAAGAGACCAAAATTTGGTAGGGAATATCCATGTTGGCAAGAAATTTCTTGAAGGGAATATGCTATGTCCAATGGACAATAATATGTGCTATGTAATATTAAGGAATTTAGTACAGGTCAATATTTGTATGGTAAAAGTTTTTTTTTTTTTTTTTTTGGGGGGAGACGGAGTTTCGCTCTTGTTACCCAGGCTGGAGTGCAATGGCGCGATCTCGGCTCACCGCAACCTCCGCCTCCTGGGTTCAGGCAATTCTCCTGCCTCAGCTTCCTGAGTAGCTGGGATTACAGGCATGCGCCACCATGCCCAGCTAATTTTTTGTATTTTTAGTAGAGACGGGGTTTCACCGTGTTGACCAGGATGGTCTCGATCTCTTGACCTTGTGATCCACCCGCCTTGGCCTCCCAAAGTGCTGGGATTACAGGCTTGAGCCACCGCGCCCGGCCTGTATGGTAAAAGTTTTAAATGTGGGTTTACTAATGGTAAATGTATTGTAGTTAATTAAGGTATACCAATAAGTACTTATATGCATGTACTGAAAAATTATGTAGGTATTTATAATTTAATGTACTATGTATGATTAAACATGTATAGACTACATATTATTTTGGGGGGCTAGCAATAATGTACAAAGTACATAAGACATAAATAAATTGGTAATAATTCATTAATACTGACAGGTTAAAAAAAAAAAAAGCTTTAAAATAAGATTCAGGGAATAGTTTAAACAGAATTTCAGCTTTGGGTATTGATGGTGAAGTGAGTGTGCTTTTTCCCTGAATTTGTCCTGGGGAGGGAAAAATCTTCGTTCCTGATTTACAAGACCAGGATATGAAATTATACTACAAGGACATTTTCATTTAAGTAGTTTGTTTTCGATTAGGATGATGAATGGTATAAGGGTAAGAATAATAGAGAAATACATAATGGATGTGGTTTGTCCAACAGTAATGAAAGGAAATTCAACTGGTTGGTCTCCAATTTATGTAAGTGTAAGCAGATCTGCTGCTAGGATTCAGAACAAGCATTGGCTTAATGGGTGGAATGTTAGGCTTTGTTTCAATATGTGAAGTGTAAGAATAATTGCTAAGATGAGAATAGAGAATATGAGGGCTATGATATCTCCTAGCTTGTTGGGTATTGATCATAAGATTGTGTACGCAAATAGAAAGTATCATTCTGGGTTGATATGAGGTGGAGTGTTGAGGGAGTTGGCTAGAATATAATTATCTGGATCACTTAGAAGGTCAGGTGAAAGTGGTACAAGAATTATTAGAAAGAGGAGAAGAAAGACTAGGCCTAAGATATCTTTGGTTGTCTGGTAGGAGTGAAAGGTGATTTTGTCAGGGTTTGATGAAATTCCAGAAGGGTTGTTGGATCCTGCTTCATGTAAAAATAAAAGGTGAACGGTAGAGCTGTGATGATAAAAGGCAGGATGAAGTGGAAGGCAAAAAATCACATGAGGGTAGCTTTGTCAACTGAGAATCCACCTCAGATTCATTGTACAAGATCAGATTAGATACAGGTATTGATCGACTTACGACCTGTGCAACTTACGACCATTCGACTTTATGACCACAATCGCTAGCCACGACTGCTCCGCGTCTGGCAGCGCAAACGTTGCCCAGCTGGGCGTACGACAGTGTGGACCAGCTTCCGGCAGCACTACCATCTCCGCGTGCACCATTTCAACTGTACATATAGCTTACTCAACTTACGACCAAATCGTGTTATGACCAGTCTGCCGGTCCCAATCATGGTCGTAAGTTGAGCACTAGCTGTATATGGGATGGCTGATAATAGGTGTGTAATTACTGTAGCGCCTCAGAATGATATCTGGCCTCATGGAAGTATGTAGCCTATGAATGCCATTGCTATGGTGGTGTATGGAAGAATGATGCCAATGTCTCAGGTTTGTAGAAATATAAATGACCCATAACATAAGCCTCAGCCTAGTGTAAGAAGAGGCAAATAAAGAATATTGAGGCGCTGTTAGCATGGTAGTAACATACTATTCAGCCATAGTAGGTGTCCTGGTTGATATGGGCAATCACCCAGGCTGGAGTGCAGTGGCGTGATCTCGGCTGAATACAACCTCCACCTCTCAGGTTAGCAATTTTCCTGCCTCAGCCACCTGAGTAGCTGGGATTTCAGGCAGTTGCCACCACACCAGGCTAATTTTTATATTTTTAGTAGAGATGGGGTTTCACCATGTTGGCCAGGCTGATCTCAAACTTCTGACCTCATGATCCACCCACCTCAGCCTCCTAAAGTGCTGGGATTACAGGCATGAGCCACCACATCTTGCCAAAAGTGGTGTCTTTATAAAATGCTATAGCATTTTTCTATCACTTGTGTTACCTTGGCATCCATTTTTAATCTTTCTTTAACATACCCACAGTCCTTCTTGAAAAAAACCCTAAATTCTCTCTTTATCTCTCTCTCTGATTTGAGAAGTAAATTTGCTGCCCTGTTTTCTCTAAAACTCAGTAAGGGCTTCAGCTCTGTGGGACAGATAAACTTTAACCTTTTTCATTCACAAAGACACAGTTTGAATCCCACCATCCCTTTAAACTAATGACTTTTACAGGTCTCATGGCTACAAGTTTTAAATCAAAGCTATAATGTCTTTATGTGTGCCTGTCTGTATTATGTGTAAACATATACACAGCTGTTTGTATATTGGCTGTGATACCATTGACTTGTAAATAAATGAGGGCTCAAAAATTAAATAACCCAAATGCTTTTCAGGTTCCTGTGACTCTAGTAATCTTTGGTAAATAAAGGTAGTTTTAACATTGTTGATAAAATAATAGAAATGTCTTAAGAATTTTAGACATTTTTGCCTGGGTCCACTGGTCAGATATGTTTATAATGTCTCTACTGGACGTTTTAAAGTCATAAAGTTGTTGCTTTTATGATATGATTTTGACACTTGCTTAATTTGTTTGTGAGCTCATGTCTTTGGATTTGGGCCTTTAAATTCTGTAGTATAGACAAGTGGCTATGGTGAGGCCTGGGGATAGTGCCTGGGCTGCATCGTGTGTGGGTCAGCTATGCCTCTTGGCCATGCTCGGAAGGGTTGACTCCACCAGGTATTATCTCCACAGCTCTATTCTTTGTCCTGGGATCTGCATCTGACACATAAGTAAAATCAGTTCCTAAGTTTTTCACTGAAAATAAGGGTTACTAAGAGTTAATGCTGGAATTAATACATGCAATTAAAACTACTAGGTACAAGACAAACAAATTTATATATGGAGTATATAAAGAAAGATGTAAAAAGAGTTGAGAGAGAGTAATTTTTTTCCCTTTTACATGAGAGAACTTTGCGTGGTCAAAATAAGAGGGCAAGGAGTAAATTTTCACCTAAGGTAGAATGCCAATATAAAAAAAGGAAATATAGCATAAAACTGAAGGTTTATGTAAGTTGTAGAAGTTCTGTAGAAGATTAATCTCATGAAAATAATTTTATGTGTGATCAAGTTGGCCAAAATTAGAAGGGATTATTTTTTCTAACAATGGAGCATATCAAAAGTACACTGATGCAGGGCCAGAGTTAGGCCCCTGTGTCAAAATAACAGGATTTTATTGGAGCATTCATTTTCTCTTTAATAGAAAATTGTAAAGGTTGTAAAAGGTTTATGGAAATTTTGTGCAGTCAAAACTGAGATTGGATAGATTTGTTTATAAGGTTTTATTAAAATTAGCTTTAACATTAATAATATACTGATGCAAAGGTAAGATTTGTTTTTCTCTTTTGAACAATATTTTTGTGAAGTACTAATAAGGATTAATTTTTTGTTCACCTTCTGAGTAAAAAAAGAGGGAAAGACTTTTTTTTTTCATCCAATGCTGTCTTTATTAGGTCTTTTGATTGCCTGGAAAATTGAGTTTCCTCTCTATCAAAGAGTAAAAGTGTTTTTGTTTTTTTGGTCCTATTTATAGGCAAAGAAGTTTTCTGCTTTCTGAAATATTTGAATTATCACTTTGGTTAAATGAATGACTATTATTAGTGACCTTTAATCCTATTTTGATCAAGTATTTGAAACCTTTAATATCTGACATATTCCCAAAATCAAATTTCAAATTCTAAAATTAAGTCTTTTCCAGAATAAGACCCTGGAAGTCCAAGAGAGACATATTAGGCTTATTTGCTATATTAAAATCATATGGGAGGCACTGACAAATAAAAAATGGTATTTAAGTTTGAGTTATATTTGTATGGATAGGTTAATATGTTCCAAAATTGTAAAAGATTCCAAAACTTCAGATATGTCTTGATATATTTAATCAGTCATGATTATAACATTAAACTGCTGTATGACACAGAAATAACCACATTTCCATGTCATTTGTGTCTTTTAACCATAGGTATTCTAAGTCTTTTGTCATCCACAAACAATTAGTATTATGCTTTGATTCTTCCGGAAAAAAAAAAAAAAGTTTTAAAAATTTGCTACAATCCAAAATTTGCTTTGTCTTCAAAGAAATTCATGAAAAAGGACCCTGACAAGTAACTCTTGAGTACAGATTTCTGAAAACTTTGGAGATCATACCATTGGACTAAGTAAAAATATTCAAAACTCAAATAAACTAATATGTTCATGAAGGTTGCTAACCCAACATCAAGCAAGACAAGAATTACTTACATGTCACCAAACTGATAGAGAACTGAAATAATTTTTATGACTTTTTATCTCAAACATTGCTGACTTTTTAAATATTTTGTTTTCCAGAGTCCAAAACACATTTTTCTTTTGAGCTATTCATAGCTTACAGCAATTGGGTAATATATGTTTGTGAGCAAAATCGAAACATTTGCCTTTCTCTCTACCTTATTTCCCTCAAATCTGGAAACTATTCATGGGTATTCTTATTTCATGGCAATCTAGTAATCTGCACTAGTTCAATAAGAATCTGTTTTCTATAACAGGACGCAACTGAAGGCATTGTTTGTTGTTGTTTTTTAACCAGACTTTGACTGGAATGGCATGCTCTCAGAGATGATCAGACTGCTTTGAGGAATTGAGGTTGACTTTATAGAACTCATAAAAAGTCTCTTGGAAAGACTGGCCTGCAACCTTATTGTAAGGCCGGTTGCCTCGCAGGGAGCTCAGACATGCCCACTTCTGCACTTGGCACCTAGCCCACCTTGGAAAAGCCCTCTGCACTCAACACTAAGCTCTGCACTCGGCACCTAGCTCACTGTTGGAAAATCCCGCCTACCTACCAATAGCAGCCTGCCCCGACCATGCCCTGTTTCCCTGCAACCAATCAAGCGCCTCACTCCCTATAAAACCCCATGCCCAGAAGAGTCAGGCGTGACTTCCCTGGCCTCTTTCCCCGGGACCACAGAACCTCGCCTGGGAGCTGAATAAATTGGCATTTAATCTTTTTGTGCTGGCCTCAGCTTCCTCATTTTAAACTCCATGATAACCCTTACACTTATCTTGCACAGTTTCCCTTTCAAGATTTCTATCCTTGTGGTAAGTATAGAATGTCACTTTCAGACAGGTTTAGGAACCTCAATATATTTTAGGGACCTTGTAAAGAGAGGAACTTACCAATTCCTACAGGTATTACAGTGGCAGACCAGTGGCAAATCCTTGACTTGATTTCCTAACCTCAAGACTTTTAACAGTGTAATCCAAAATTCCTTATGAAAGTTCCAGCAAAGTCAGCCTAAAAGAGCCTATTTTGCCAATCATTTTTCTTGCACTTTATGCAAGTAATGACATGAAGTATAATATTAAAACTTATTTTACAAATAAATTGGTCCTACTAAGATTTATCTTTGGTAAAAATGGGAACTGAAAACAGAAAAAAAAATTACATTTCAGAAGAAAACTATAATATGCCTGTTATTAGATTCCAGCTTTGTCCATTGTTTTGAGTTTTTAATTATCTTCCTACAATTTGAATTACATCCTGAACTACTTCCTGGCTACAAGTCTCTAAAAAAGGACCAGGCTTTAATTTTTTTCATGATATTTTTAGCTGATTTCCCCAATGGAATAGGTTTATTAAATAAATATTTTGGCATACACATTTTCTTCTTTATTACAATCCTTATGTGCATTATATTTCGACTATATATCTCATTGTTTTACTATTTCTAAGAAAACTAGATTCTTGTTACTCTATAGACTAGAGAGTCAACAAGTGACAGCAGCTATAGATCAATGACTGACTACCCCAAGAACGAGCCTTTCCAGCAATGAGGGACATCTTGACACTTAGATTTTGATCAATGCTTTCAAGAAGAACTATTTTTTTGATCAAAAGGGGTAAATGAAAAAAATAAAGGAACTTTTATCTGAGAAATGCAAATCCTTTTAAATTATTAGACCCAGAGAGGCATGAAAATATAACAGCAATCACATCCTTCTCCCCCATCTCATTTTTAAGCTAGTATTTATCACTTAAAACTGTTTGCTATTGCCACTAGCAGCTACAAAGCAACCTAGTAATGCTGCACCAGAAACTATAATCCACAATTTATAGCTTAACAATGGATAGTCAATAGCTTATGTTATTTTAGTGTAAAGTCTTGGTAAACAATGCAGGAATGGCCTCTTCCTTCCCATGTGTAACTGCTGCTAATTAGACAGTATACTTGGGACAACTTGAATCTATACTGCTGGGTTGTAATCCTCAGGCCTGGCCCAAATAAACTTTCTACTTATATCAATTTTGCCTCAGCTTCTTCACCTTTTAGGTCAACAGACAGCAGGGACTAGAAGCCTTTTTGGAGTAAGGAAGTGCCATTCACAGGTGACAGTGCTGAGGAAGGAGGCTGGGGTCTCCAGGGATATAGCTGATAACTCTCCTCTAAATCCTGGGTTCAAAGAGCAGAGCTCCCAAATGTCCCAGGAAACTTTCTTGTGGCAGCACAAACTTGTACTAGTCCCCTACATTGGAGCCATTTGAGGTCATTTATATGAAGATGATTGTAAGATAATTCATTGAGACATGAATTCATGCTGTGTTTTTCCCTCTCTGTTCCAAGTGGGAAGCTTCTCTGTGCTCCTGCACCTCTAGGGAGGCTGGTGGTCCAGGCTGAGGGTAAAGGCTGCTTAGAGACAATCTGTTTCCTGGCCTTTGCCTTCCAGGAGCCAGAGCAGCTTAATGGGATCATGCAGTAGAGGAGAGGGCAGAGAGAAGGAAGGAGCCACATCCAAAGGAGCTTGTGGCATTCCCCCCGTGAATAGAACCAGCAGCCCTCCCAGGGAGGTGGGAGGATCTCCAAGAGTAGTGGCTACCAGCATGGCCAAGGATGGGCCTGACTATCTGGCTTCCCTCTAAGCCCAAGCCTAAAACCTGGATTTCTGTGTCAAAGATGCACCACTCTTCTACCAACACTCCCCTGCATCTTTGCAGCTATTAGGGGGAAGGTGACTCAGCTCACTCTTGGAAGCTGGCTGCATCATTCCAACCACTTGGACAGGATGGAATTCCTGAGCAGCTCTTCACTCATTCGCTGGCTCACTCAAATAACCAGTGGGTCTGGAGAGCAGACCAGCACTCAAAGCAGAAATTGCCTCAGTGCATGTGGTTTGTTTTCTGAGGCTTGATCCCACACCTAGAGACTGCACTGGGGACACTGAGGCATCAGAAGACATTAAGGAACCAGCTAGGCATCCCCATGCTTTGAGGAAGCTGCCCCTCCAGCTCTCTTTGTAGATGCAAATCAGCTAACCCCTATCCTCTGGCCCAAGCCAGGTAAGAAAGACCACCAAGGGCTAAGTCCCCCAGCTAGGATGATGTCTGTGAATGTCTTGTAAGAGAGCACTTTGAATACAAATGCCCACAGAAGCTGCTGACTCTCCCCCAGTGCCTTACCAAGTGGTGAACCCTGGTGTCAGCTGGCGTCATCTAGCCCTTAAAATCCAGACCTGATTGTCTTGAACCCCTCCCCATGGCACGTCCAGTGCCCTCACCAAGACTTCTGGAAATTCTCAGAGATTCACGCTTCTTCTATCCTCCTCTGGCTCTGATTTCAGAATTCTGTTGAATTGTCCTTCTCTGTTTTGTGGCTCTTCCTATGACAACCCCCAGCACAGACCTGGAACCCTTCCCTGATTCCCAAGCCTCTGAGGACAAGCAGGCATGGAAGATGGATGTAAAGATTTTTCTGAGGATTTAGGGGCAATAGCGAGAAATGTGCATCACACTCCAAGATGCAGGGAAAATTAAAAGTGGACTTATGTTCTTAGGAAGTCCCTGGCCATTTCCTCCCCCCTGCCTCAGTTCTTGGTTGTGGCAGCCCTCTCTTGTCTAATCCCCTCCCCGAGTCCACTACCAGTTCTGGTCCCTTCTCATGCAGACTAGAATGGTTCTCTATCCCTCTTGTTACTCCAGCCTCCCCTAAGGATCCCTCCCACCCCCGTGTCCTACTGTGCATTTTCCTAAACTAAGATCATTCCTTTCCCATATAAAACTGGTTGTAGTAAAATTGTAATTGTCTACCTCTGAAAGTACCATTATTTTACAGATGAGGCCAATTGGGCCCGGTAGGTTGAATAACTCAGTCAAGGCCACATAGCAAAAAGGAGAGTTGGGACGGCACTGGGATCTTCACAGCAGATCTGCCTTTCCTTCTGGGCTGGCTCTGGTGTGGCTGAGGCCTTGGCCTGCAGGAGGGGTCTGCTGCAAGAAGAGCACGTGGTTCTGAGAGGGGATGTTCATGACCCAGGCAGGAAGCAAGAGTGCCACTGCCTTGTCGCAGTTCCAGAACCAGTGACGTTTGGCGTCCTGAGAACAGGCAATCCTGAGTTCTAGGGAGCCTATGTTAGGTGTCTGGACCAAGAACACCAGACCTGACTATGGGGTGAGGGGCTGGCACCGAAGGCTGGGCCTTTGCTCCGAGGCAATGAGGAATGAGAAACCAGGCAGCTCTGGGAGGGTTAGAAGGAGCCTTCAGCCATAAAGCAAACTACCAATCCTGGATGCCAGGAGCAGTGCTAAAGCCTTTACATGATATCATTTCTATTATGATTATTTTTTTGAGATGGAGTCTCACTGTCACTCAGGCTGGAGTACAGTGGCATGATCTCAGCTCACTGCAACCTCCACCTCCCCGGTTCAAGCAATTCTCCTGCCTCAGCTGTCTACGTAGCTGGGATTACAGGCACACGCCACCACGCCCAGCTATTTTATTTATTTATTTATTTATTTTTAGTAGAGATGGGGTTTCACCATGATGGCCAGCGTAGTCTCAAACTCCTGATCTCAAATGATCCACCTGCCTTGGCCTCCCAAAATGCTGGGATTACAGGCCTGAGCCACCATGCCTGGCTACATGACATCATTTCTAATATACACAGTAATCCCCAGAGAGAGTCATCCTCCCATTTCACAGATAAGGAAGCTGAGGGTCTCAGTGGTTGAGTGACTTGCTCAGAGCGCCACAGCTAGTAAGTAAACAGGCAGACAGAATGCAAACCCCACACGCCTGCTTCCTAGTCTCACACATGGCACATGGGTTCTGGGTGAACATTCAGCTGCCGGGGGTTGGCAAATTGTGTCTGTGTGTTCCCACCTCAGGGACTCTGCTGCTGTTCTGGAATACTCTCCTGCTAGGTTTTAATACAGCAGGCCCCATCTTGTCTTTGGGACTAAGTCTGGGGGACTTCTCCTTGCAAAGGCCTTGCTGACCTCCCAATCCAAAGAAGCCCCCAGGCCCTCTCCCTTTCCTTACGCGGTCATAATTTCTTCATACAACTTACCTGAAATTTCCTCATTCATTTATTTATTTCTTACTTATTGTCTCTCCCATGCCCTAAAAGTGAAAGTGGCCTGTATCTGTCCTATTTTCCCAAATCCCCAGTGCCTAGGTCAGCCAGCACTCACATACAAATATTTGGTGAAGAAATGAAGGAGGTGGCAGAGTCTGAACACCAGCAATAGCCATCACTTGCCCATCTCAACAACCCTCCCTCCACGGCCCATTTCCCCATGAAGAATTGCTGTGGGAGGAATGACAACTTGACCAGATGTCACCTGACAGGAGTCCAAGGAGGTCCTGCTGCCTTACTTAGTGGGTCTCCAAACCAGCGGACCAGTAGGACTCTGCCCCAGCCCTTGGGAGGTCCTCCACCCCAAGTCTGCCCAGGAATTCCCTTCAGCCTTTCTACAACTTCTCATGCTCACTGACCTTTAGGCTTTAAGGAAACAAAAACAGCTCTGCCCTATAAAAATGTCAGGACCCTGGTGCCAGGTGGCCAAACCTTTGTCATGAAAAGGAAGGAACGCAGGGCCCAGAGGTGGACCACCACCTGGAGGCCAGGGGATGAGGACCAGACCCTGAGCTAGGGACCCGAGGCTCCTGGTTCCATGTGCAGCACGCTCAGGATCATTGGCTGTGGCCGAGCTCCTCTTCTATCAAACACATTCAGCGATGTGTTCCCTTTGTCTATCCTGTGGGGAGGCCGGAACCTCAATGAAATACAAACTCGAAAGCACATTGTACTTCCCAGATGAAAAGTACCACAGTCAGAAAGATTCACAGCCACGCTGTTCACTCGTGCTGGTCAAATGGCTTTGGCTGATTTTTTTATGGATATGAGTTTTAGGGTTTAAAGGAAAAAAATACAGCTTGTTTCATAGAGCTATTATGGGATTTTTCTGTTGAAGCACACAGTCTCTGTACAGCCCTAAAATGTTTTGACAGCTCAGGCAAATCCTCAGGAAAACCTGAGACCAGAGCGTGCCAACCAGTCGCTTATCACTGGGCTCCCACAGCCCCAGCGCTCGGCCGGAGCTTCCCCTGCTGGCTCCTCAGCAGGCCCAGCCGCCACCCGGCCCGCGGGACCAGCCGCACGCGGCCCAGCTATGAATCAACCTTGTCCTCCCATTCCAATGCGGGAAATGGGATGATGAATTCGTTTCCATCACCACACTGCCCATAAGTCACGGCTTGAAGGGCATTTTTTTCTTTTAGAGTTTCCAATGACAAAGATTTCATTATCCAAAGCAATAATTTTTACCCAGAGCAATGCAAGATTTCACTCTACCTGAATTAGGCCCATATGTGAAAGGGCAGCCTGAGAACGTCAGTGTCTGGGGGCTGAGAGGAGGGTGGGGAAGGGGGGCTGGTCTCTGTGTGCTCGCCCTGCCCCCGTGCATTCCCTTTCTCTCTTGGTGTGGATGTTCGCTTTCTTTGTTCTCAGCTCCCTCCTCCAGAGTCAACCCCTCTCCTTGTCACTAGGCACCCCCATGATCCTCTCCCTAGGGCATAACCCTTCCTCCAGTGACAGCCCCATGCCGGGGCTGACACTGTTTATTCTGCCAGCCTGTTCTCCCCACTGCTCTACATCCCCCTCCCCTACCCCCCTACCCACACCCATCCCCATATCAGAACCAAAGAAGGGCAGAGAGTCATCAGCATTGCTCTCTAATGGAAGCCCAAGGGCTTTCCTTTGAATCAGAAAGGCAATTTCAAAACCACTGCACTACAGAAGATCCCCAGGGGGTCGGCTCATTCTAAGGCTCTGGATGTGCCACCCTTCCGCCAAGCCCCATCTTTTTCCCGTTAGTTTTACACTGAGGCCTCATTGCTCCAAAGCCAAAGCCTAAAGTCACAGGAAGCATAAATAAGACAGCAGTGCAGAAGGAGCCAAGCAGGGCCCTCTGCTCTCAGCCCTCCTGGAAAGCAGCATTGGAGGGGTAGGGGGTTCTTTCAGGAACTGGCTGGTATCTTTTGACGGCTAGCCTGGCTGGGGAAGGCCAGGAGCCCTGTTGAGAAGGGCTTACCCTTCTCAGGGTAAGATTGGGGTGCCTCTGGCATCTCCCACTGTCCACATCCCAATCCCACAGAGCCTCCTGCTCCACCTGCTTTCCTGCTAACAATGCTGCCGCCATCAGTCCAGGGAAACGCCCAGGTCACATCACCTGTGACAAGCCCAAGAGGAAATGTGTCAGATTTGAGGGAGCCACGTGCAGCCAGTCTACATTTAAACAGCAAGTATTAATTATAGAATCCCAACCAAGTACCAAAGACAAAATAAGTGCATAAAATATATTTCACTTCCTCATAAAGCAAATACAGAGTAAGGCTGATATTAACTACCAAAATGACAAACTTTCGTATGACTGACCTACATCCACACACGGGTAGATTAAACACCAGGGAAGAGGCCCAGGCAGTGAACTCAGGAGTTCAGGCAAGCAAGGGAAAGCTGGAGGCTGGGCTGGAGAGTCTTCACAGAAGAGTGGTGCTCTGGTGTGGAGGAAGAAATAATCCCAGTATTCTAGAGAGTGGCAGAGGAGTGGAGTGTTCTCCCGGAGGGGCGGGCTGGTAGTAGGACTTAACTGAGCCCATCCATTGAGTTTGGAAGCCCAAGCTAGAGATCTGGGCCTCTCATTAGTTCCCAGTCAGTCACAAAGCAAGTGTCTTGAAGCCATGTTACCCCCACACCCCCAGTTCTCAGCTACCACTATTACATGTCGTTAACTCCTCCCATCAGGTGCAGCAAAGCACATGATGAGTGTTACGGTGTGCATGGGGACAGGGAGAGAGGACAAAGCTAAAGATCTAGGGTGTGATGCCTGTGCTGTGGGCCTCTAGTGCACTCACTGGCTAAGAGAGGTCCCCGTGCCAACCCCCTGACCCGCAGTCCCACTGCAGGCCCATCTTCAAATTCCTGCCTCAACAATCTCACCAACCACCTCACGTCAGGAACCCGGAGCTCTGGGTTAACAGGTGGAGCTATGGCTAATATTTGTGACACCAGGACGCTGTGAGATTTGTAGGCAGTAGCAAGTTTAAACTAAATTTTTTTCTTAGGCCAGGACCGGTGCCTCATACCTGTAATCCCAGCACTTTGGGAGGCTGAGGTGGGCAGATCACTTGAGGTCAGGAGTTCAAGACCAGCCTGGCCAACATGACGAAACCCCGTCTCTACTAAAAATACAAAAATTAATTTGGTGTGGTGTCAGGCGCCTGTAGTCCCAGCTACTTGGGAGGCTGAGGCAGGAGAATCGCTTGAACCCGGGAGGCGGAGGTTGTAGTGAGCTGAGATTACGCCACTGCACTCCAGTCTGGGTAACAGAGTGAGACTCAGTTTCAAAAAAAAAAAAAAAAATTCTTAGAGGTGAAATTCACACAACATAAAATTAACCATTTTAAAGCACACAGTTTAGTAGCACTTTAGGTCAGGAGTTCAAGACCAACATTCACCGTGTTGTGCATCTACTACCTCTATTTAGTTGCAGAATATTTTCATCACCTCAAAGGGAAAACCCATACCCACGAAGCAATCACTCCTCCCAGGCCCTGGCAGCCATTGATCTGCTTTCTGTCTCTTTCCAGGTATTTCATATAAACAGAATCATACAATGTGACCTTCAGTATCTGGCTTCTTAGCATGTTAGCTTAGCTTAGAGGCCTAGCATGTTTCTGAAGTTCATCCATGTTGTTGCATGTATCAGAATTCCATTCCTTTTTATAGCTGAATAGTTTTTCATTCTATGTATATACTACACCTTGCCTAGCCATTCATCTGCCGACAGACATCTGTTTCCACCTTTGGCTGGTGTGGAAAATGCTCCCATAAGCATGCATGCACCAGTATTTGAGTCCTTGCTTTCCATTCTTTTGGGCATGTGCCTAGGAGGGGAGTTGCTGGGTCATACAGTCATTCTATATAATATACTTTTGAGGAATTGCCAAACTCCTTTCCACAGGGCTGCATGACTTTACATTCCCACCAGTGGAAAGGTTCTGAGAGTCCTCAGACAGATAGATAGGGTAGGGGATGCATCTAATAGTTTTGTTTGAGTCAGGGTCAGGGGAGGCTGAGCATGGTGCTCTCGTGGCACCCAAGACCTCTGCCACTCCGAGAGCCCAGAACTGCGTGCAGCTCAGAGAGGTCTTTGGAGTTGAGGTGTAAAGGAAGCAGTGAAGACTAGGAAGGTGGTCACGATGGCGGTCCTGGGTCCCAGGGTCCTGAGACACCACAGTCACGCTGTGAAAATCATTGCTGGCGACCTGAGACTACGCAGAACCCCACTCGGGCTCCTGCAGATAGCAGGCTGGGGCGCAGCACTCCTCTGCAGATCCCATTACCGTACATGGGGCTGCAACATTAAATGATGAAAATGTAAAACATCAGGGAACATGCTGTAAATCACTTATTGGCAACCTGCTGCCTCCCAGACATGCCCGATCCGAGTGAGATGCTGCAGCAGCTCGGGATTTCCACGCGGCCTGGACCAGGCTATCCCTCAGGCGCCAAGACCCTGACCTAAGAACTGAAACCATGTGGGGAAAACACCTTGGGGGCCTGACTCATCCTGTCCTCCAGCCGAGAGCAGCACCCCTAAGTCTTCTCCTGGCATCGAGCCCACCAGCCCCAGGCCTTGGGAAAACCCCTTTGCCCCTCCATGTCTGTGTTTTCCCGATTTGAGAAATGATGATGCCTTGGCTTGAACAGCCTCCCAGGCTCCCTAGCACATTCCAGATGTATCTTTGATTCATGCAATTTACCCATAGTCCTGGCTCTCCTCATCTGGTCTCAGTGAAAAAAGATCAAGAAGCAAAGAAAAGAAGTGGCCAGTCCACAAAGCCCTATGAATAGGCTTCTCGGGACCCATGTCAGCAGCAAGGCTCCTGAGGCCAGGGGTCCTGCCATCCAGGGGTCCTGTGGTGGTCCAGATGGGAAACGGGGCTGCTCAGGAATGTGTAGAGTTTCAAGCACAACTGACATTCCCTTAAGTGTGCAGTATGACGTATGGCCCCTTGGAAGCAAAATCCAGATTAAAAATCAAACTAAGAGAGAAAGTAAAATGATGCGCTGTCTGCCTGCTTTCCCAAGGACTCCCCTCAGGACACCTTTAAATGCTTTAAGTGGAATTGTGTCTTTTCACACTTTTGCAGTTTCATGTATACTGTCTGAAGCAGAGGTTGATGTATATAGCCTTGTTGCAATTGGGTGGACCTTCTCAGTTCCCTGATTGCTTGGCCACCAAAGCAAGCCCTGAGCAGAAGGGTGGAGGCCAGGAAGAGAAAGAGCATGGGAGTTGTAGGCTCAGAGGATCTGCAGACCACAGCTGAGACCAAGGCCAGTGATGGAGGAGCTATGAACCTTGTGTGCCCTCCCGCAAGCCCTTCTCCCCTCTGGGCCTCAGTTTCTTCCTTTCAACAGTGAGAACATCAGGCCAGATGACCTCTGGGTCTGCCTAGCTCCAGTGTTCTAGGCAGTAGGCCTTCATGGAGAAGCTGAATATTCATGAAGCTCTGGGCAGCCCAGTCCTAGCTGAGTCAAGCAGAAGCACCAGCAAGGCCCCTCCCACCACTAAAGAGCAGTGATGGTGAGTCGCAGTCCATCAGCTGAGTTGGCCACTCAATTCTCCATCTCATCTACCTTCTTCGATCTGAAGGGCCACACAAATGGTTCCCTTTTAAGTGCATGGGGGAATACTGTCCTGACACAGAAACAGCATTTAACAAAGCAGGGGCCCAAGGTGTCCAAAACCATCATTATAATAAAGTAAAAGATCAATGCATCCAACAATGCCACCCCTGTTTGCCAAGTGTATCAGCTACAGCAGTTTTGCTGTGAGGTGAAATGCTGGGGGATGAGTTGGGGAAATAGTCGTCTTTCCTTACTATGCAGCAATTTAGCCGTAACCTTTCTTCAGACTGACTGCCTATAGCAGCCTGTTCTCCTCAGAGTCTCATTTCTTAATCAGAATCCTTTCGTGATTATCCCATAGAACCTAGAACAGGGCTGGGCACACAGTGGGTACTTAATAAATGTATATGGATATGTTTTCAGGAGTGTCCAGGAAAAGACCAGTATTTCAGTTACCTGTGGCTGCTGAACAAACGACTGATTTAGTGGCTTATAACAACAATGATTTATGATTTCTCATGAATCTGTGTGTTGACTGGATTCAGCTGGGTGGTTTGGCGGGGCTCACTTAGCAGCTGCATTCATCTGGGAGCTTATTTGAAGCTGGAATGTCCAAGATGGCCTCTTATCCTCCAGATCCTCTCTCCCATGTCCCTGCATTATCCACAGGTCTAGTCTAGACTTCCTTTTAGCAGCAGGGTGGCTGGGTTCCACGAGGCACTGTCTGAGAAGACAAGCCCGGGGCGCAAGCACTTATAAAGCCTCTGCTTGCATCATGCTTGTTATTATCCCATTGGCCAAAGAAAGCTACATGGCCAACTCCAGAGTCAATGCGGGAGAGACCACACGGAAGTGTGACTTCTACGAGATACAGTTCGTCAAATGCCACAAAGCAATGATCTACCACAGCTAATGAATCCCCCCAGTGGGGGCAGAGCCATGATACCCTGAGCCATCCTCCACTCTCCCAGGAAGGTGGAAGACAGGACAGGTTTCTCAGCAGACAGCCATCTTCCAGAGCAGGTGAGGAAGTCAAGTCACCCACTGACAAGGTAGGGAGGGAAGGTTCCTTAAGTCCTATCACGGTTGTGCTCAAAATCTAGCAAAAGCTGGAACATCTTTTCAGATCCTGGGGGACAAGTGGGGCCTGTCACTTGCATTCATTCACTGCACAGAGTACCTGAGCATTGCCATCATGGAGCACTTGGGATCAAGGTGTATCAAGGAAACCCCTAAAAGCACATGTGCACTTCCTCGCACGTCCTTGGTGGCCATGGGGATCGCCTTTTTCCACTGGGGAGTAATAGTGTGGTACAGTGGTTAATTGCATGGACCCTGCTGGCAGATGGCTTGGCTTCAGATTCTAGCTCTGCCACATACCAACTCTGCTGACCTGGGCAACCTGCCCAGCCCTCCTGCGCCATGGTTCCCATGTCCAAATTCTCATGAGGGTTAAATCACTTAATCCATGAAAAGCACTCAGAACAGAGCTTGGCATAAAATATGCACCAGGCAAGCATTTGCTAATATTATTCATGAGTAATCCTTACATAAAGAATTCTTCTTTCAGATTACAAACCTAATATATGCTCAATGTAAAAACAAACCAACCTTGCAATATCGGAAAAAAGAAAAAGACAGAAAACCCACTTACACAATTCCTCAACCCGAAAAGAATCCTATTAACCACCTGGCATGTGCACTTAATGTTTGCCTATGAAATATGTACACATATCCATCCTTTACATTACAAAAAGTTCTCATACTGTTCATAGCCTGCCAGTTAAAAACATAATATGTCAAAACTGTTGGCCATCGATATTATTCTACAATTTGATTTTACTGTCAGCATGTATTTAATGGTGTAATCTATCCTTTCTTGTGGGAGATTTATATGATTTGTGATTTTTCACAAACAGAACTAATGCTGTGATACATATCCTCATGCACACCCCTTGTTATGTCTTCAGAATAAATTCCTGGAAGGGGAAGATACTGGGTTTGAAGTGAATGCCTACTTGCATAGGGTAGGCATTCAGATTCAGATGCTGCTGGCCCGGCCCGGAGAGAATGACTGTGCCTGGAAGGCATAGTAGGAGAGGAACATGTACCTGTCCCCATGGCCTTGGTTGCCATGGGGACTGCTTTTTCTCACTGAGTGGCTATAGTATCAGCCTGCAAGCCAGGAACATTCTGCTGTGGTGTGGCCTCTTCTCTGCAGCAAGCAAGGCCAGAGCCACCTTTAGAGACTGTGAAGGCCAAAGCAACTCCATCTTGGGTGCTACCCACCATGTTGACTTCTGATTATCCCCAGTTCTGGGAAGGCTTCTAAGATATCCAGCATATCCATTGTTCCTTGTGTCAGAGCAAGTACTTGCTGTAAATCCCGCCCTTAGGTCGTACAACCTTGATGTTATCATACTACAAGCGTCCCACACATCCCTTCCGAACCACCCCTCCCCTGTGATATATAAGCCCTGGGTCTGGTGGGTAATGGCATGTGAATCCACCATCTCCTGTCCCTGCCACCTGAGACCTAAACATGGCTTCTTTTCTTAAGTTTCTATTAAATGTTTCTTTCTAAGAAACTGGATTTGTCAGCCCCTTTCTTCAGCCTCTCAGCTTCTTTAGACTTCGGGGGTGGGATTGCATAAACCTGCCCATTGTAAACAGAGCCCCAGGTGCCTTCTGCCTGCCTGTAACCACCGACTTCCCCAGGTTTCCACCCTGTCCTCCTGCACCCCTCTCTACACATGGAGTTTCAGTGTCCCAAAGAGAGACTTTGGCAGGAAAGAGACTTGGCTTCAATATTCCTTTAGCAGGTAACCCAAATCCACATCCCTCTCTGATGCCCATCTGCAACCTGGACCTGCATTTATGTCTGACTGTTCCCTGGGATCCTCAAATTTAGCCTGGCCTAAGCCAATCTTCTTGTCTGCTTTCCCATAGCCTGTTCCAGCAAGCTGTATGAGGTGTCCAGGCCTCAGGGGTCAGGCAGCATGGGTTTGACTCTGGCTCTGCATTTACCAGCTAGGTGATTGTGGGCAAACGACTCGACCCCCTTGAGCTGCAGTTTTTCTTAACTGCAAATTGAGAACTTTAATATGAGCCTCTCAGTGTTCCGAGGATTCAGTGGGGAGACAGCAGGTCCTGGCAGAGTAAATGTATAGTAAATAACAAGACAATACTGATCTTATTTTTATTCTTACTACCCACTGCCCCAACTGAAAACCTCATAGTCATTCTTCCTTCTTCAGGGGTCTCTTCTCTTCCACAAACCCAGGAAGTAAACCTCAGAAATGGCCTTGAACCCTGCTGCTGCCCCGCTGCTTGCACACATGCATTCAGCGGTCTCCTTACCCCCTCACCATGCTGGGACAGCACATAGCAGATGTCCGGAAGGTTGCTTGTATGAAAAGTACAGTGGTTCCCAGATCACTGCCTTTCTCTGGACCCTGCTTCCTCATCTGTAAAACCATCTCCAATGGCCCTTGCAGCTAGGAAACACTGTGATTCTCTATCCCTGTACTGGATCCTTGCCCCAAGGAACAAGGGAGCCTGGCTCCATCACTCAGGCAGGCAGAGAGGGGAGTGAGATAACAGTTACATAGATGACTCCTCATTTTATTGCCTGAACCATCAAACCCTCCCCAAGATTTCTGGACTACTGTCCCTTGGCTGGCTCAGAAATTTCTTAGCTCTACCAATATTTTCTTTCGTCATTCTGTAAAGCAAGCTCAAACTCAGTGAGCACCGCCTATGCAAAGACCTTAAACCACATGTTTATTTTCCTAAGCTATAAAAAGTTTACGAGGGGAGCTGGACTTCTTGTCCAGCACCATGCTCAGAATTGCTACTGCATTCCACAGGAAGACAGAGGGCTCTGTGTCAGTCCAGGGGGGCTAGAAGGAAGTAGGTGGAGTGTAGCTGTCCATCTCCAGGGGAAAGGGCGTACGGCATGGGAAGGAACAAGTGAGGGGCAAGTTCGTGGGGTAGTGAGGGCAGCGGAGAAGAAAGATGGGGGAAAGATCTGAGCATGGTTGCAGGTGGTTTAACCCAGCATTGTGCCTCTCAGGTCCGTCTACTGTCAAGGCAGCTTTGGGACACTGAGTCAGCAGAGGCACTGGGGCTGGCCCTGGCTGAAGCTCACTAAGCCAGCCCTTCTGACACGACACAGCCCCTTCATCTAAGAATCTGAAGTCACTGAAGCTTGATGCTGGAATAAACAGCCAAGAGCAGGCATCTTCACCTAGTTGCCTCTAGTTTCCTAATGACCCCAGTCCATCTATTTACTTTCCACCTAGCCCAGTGCTTCTTGAGGATCAGATGCCATGCAGTTATTCAGAACTCCAGCACCAGGGTATGTTCTGAGATGCAGTACGTTTGTCCACTAGCTTGGCATTTATGCGGTCCTTGATATGGACTGAGCCTCTGAGGGTACAGTATTTCCTCTTGCAATGTAAGACTAGGTTTTCCACTGAGCTGATGCCAACGTCTCTAAGTGGATGAGATCTGGAATGGCACTTGGATCCCAATATCTATAATACTACCTGCCAACATCTGGTGAAGCTCACTGTGCCTGGGCCCTTGGTCCTTCAGGCCTGTTTCCCACTGGGTTCCATCCTGGGAACTCCAAAGGGTCACATCATAGGAGGAAGGAAACAGAGGTGTGTGAAGGTCCTTGGTCCTCCAACTGCATGGATTTGAATACTAGATGGAGTGGGGAAAGGACTGAGTGACAGTCAAGGGCTCCTCTAACCCTGAAATCCTATGATTTTTAGGAAAAAAGGGAACTGCCATTTGCTCAGAGCAGTGATTCTCAAACTCAATGCCTCTTTTCTATCACAAATATATCATAATACTCCCTTATTATCCTGAAATAAAAGTAAAGGTCATATAATACATTCATACTCATAATTTTAAAAGCTCAACATCTTAACTTTAAAAAAAAAAAAAAGGCAATTTATGGGCTGTGCACGGTGTCTCAGGCCTGTAATCCCCCAGAACTTTGGGATGCTGAGGCAGGCAGATCACCAGGTCAAGAGATCAAGACCATCCTGGCCAACATGGTGAAAACCCGTCTCTACTAAAAACACAAAAATGAGCTGGGCATGATGGTGCATACCTGTAGTCCCAGCCACTCAGGAGGCTGAGGCAGGAGAATCACTTGAGCCCAGGAGGCAGAGGTTGCAGTGAGCCAAGGTCGCACCACTACACTCCAACCTGGGCAACACAGCGATATTCCGTCTCAAAAAAAAAAAAAGGCAATTTATGATAAATTAATATGTATTTCCATATGCAAATGCGTGAGCATGACTACTTTGGAAGCCCTGATGAAGCACAGCACTGCACCGCTGAACAGACTCCTGGTGCTAGCAACATGACAAATGCAGGTGGGCCATAATGGGATTTCAAAACTACATGCAGCACTGCCATCAGATACGATGCTTTCCGATGTTGTGAGCACTGTTAAAGTACAATCTTAATTTACATACTGGTTGCATGCATTTAATGTTTTCTAAAACCACGCAAAAAATAATCTGTATTGAGTCCTAGTAGAAGATGATAAAGTCAGGCTTTTCACCTCCAGTGTTGTCCAAATTGCCCTACACAATTTGACAGTTGCGTAGGGCACAGGACAATTGTTTATTTTGTAGGACAGTCTCAGGAACGGCAGGGTATTGGACATCTTTTTCCCAGTGTGCAAAACGCTAGTTGCCCCTCAGCTGGTAGTATCACCCTATTCAAAATGGTTGAATTGAAGCCTCCTCTCTGCCTGGAGTCACAGGAGGCAGGAGACCCGGACACTGACCATCACAGGGTTAAGGACCCGCAAGATCTGCCGAGACATCACTACAGTTTGATGAAGCAGCCAGGGTAATACCTGAGAACTTGCACTGATCAATGACCTGCAATGCCGAGCTTTGAATCCCATGTGGTCCTTGGCCTCCGCCCCAGCCCCGATATCTCAGTCTCACTTACGATACAATCAACATATAAGCCAGGCTGGTAGCAGCCCTCAGGGCCCAGAAGCGGCCCTCTCTTGTCTGAGAAGCTTTCAGAAGAACCTGGACAGCCTCACCTTTGGACCAGACACTGCCCGTGTACCATTTTTGCAGTGGTTGTTCTTTTATCCCCTACCCCAATTTAACCATGGAGGTACTTACAAAAAAAAAAGGTTCACTGACCTGAGCAAGTTGCGTAACTTTTCTGTGACTCAGTTTTCTCATCTGTAAAATGGGAATAATATGAGAGTGACTACCATTAACCTTAGAAGGTTGTGAGAATTACATTTTGATAATATTAATGGAAGGGCTTTTCAAACTTGAAAGCACAAAGGTAAGGTATTACTACTTTGTCATTCTGTAGTACTGTTGTTATCGCTAGTTCACTAAGCCCCGATGAGGCACATCCAACATGTGCCGATCTCAGCCCATCTTTGGCCTCAAAGGAAAAGGAAGCCTGCAGAGCCTGAGTCTCCCCCTGCCCAGACCGGCCATCTGTGCACAGGCTCCGCACCTGCGGACTAGGTTGGCTCCCAACAGAAGGCCCAGGGCAGTGTCAGTAAGGCCACCGCGGGAGAGCTAGCTGTTCTTTCCGGAGGGCAGGGCTAGGCTTGGGACATTCATTCCAGACTCCGGGAGGAGTCTGCCTCAAGGCAGGGGACGTGACCAGAGCTGAGAGTGTGAGCGTGGAAGCAGTGAGAAAGAGACTGAAGAGGCAACCTGGGACCACGTGATGCAGGGCCTGAGGCCCAACCAGAAAAGACAGAGGGGTGCCCGGGTGTGTAACTGGCGTTACTGTACTTGAGTATTCAAACCTAGCTCTCATTTCCACAGGCCTGACGCCATCCTTGTCCCGGACAGCGGGAAGCTGGCTCAAGACCTGGTCAGGCTATTTTCCCCTGCACTCACCTTGCGCTCCGGATCCCGGCCTTCCTCCTGTGGCCAGGTCTCAGGTCCCAGCCCTCCTGCTTCTCTCGGGCCCGTGACTGTCCTTCTGGCTGCCAATTGCTGGCAGCGTTTGGCAAACC
Organism: Cebus imitator; assembly: GCF_001604975.1. Lineage (NCBI taxonomy): Eukaryota > Metazoa > Chordata > Mammalia > Primates > Cebidae > Cebus > Cebus imitator. Next base: position 3,464,763 of record NW_016107512.1, on the reverse strand, counting down.
ACCAGGCGAGCCGTGTGTAAGTACACCTGCCACGCGCATGCCCACCTGTGTGCCTCGTGCGTGCGTGTGCAAGCATCGTGCGGGCTCGCCTCCAAGCTTCCAGCGAGCCTCGGTGGTTGCACGTGCGGGCTCACCTTCGGGCTTCCGGCCAGCCTGCCACGTGCATGCTCAGCAGGTGTAGGCCCTCCCAAGACTCTGCACTGCCTCCCACTCCTCTGGACCCAGCTTCTCTACCGGTGATTAGGGTTGTGGTGCTCAGCGCCCGTCTTGATTGCTGATAAAAGCTGTGGAGATTGTCGAGGTCTTCCTAGGGCAGTGAAAGCAGGTGAGGTGGGGGCAACTTCAGCTGCAGCGAATTTTCCACTGGCCTGGCTGAGGCTGTTACCAACTTGTTCAGATGTATTGTCAAATTGGAAGCGCTCAAGAGGAGACAGCCAAAATACTGAGGACCCCCAAATCCAGACTCCGGGAGACGGAAAGGGAGTTCCCATGTCACTTGGAGTAAGGTGGAGGGGCTGAGACGAAAATTGGTACCCAGGCCATGACGGCCCTGGAGACAGCGTATCCACATACAAGGAGCCTGGTTTTGCTCTTTTGAAGCTAAATTGCGTTGCGCCCCTTCTAGGGGCTAGAAGTTTTGTATACGAGGCAGATACTGCCATCTACCTGTGTTTTATAAATGGGGAAACGGAGGCCCGGGGCAGGTGGGGAAAGAGCCCACGGCCGCACAGCTGTAACTGGTAGAGCTCAGATTTAAACCCAGGTTTTTCTTCTGCAGAAACTTTTCCTCTTTCAGCCACCCCAGGCAGCCTCCTTAATTTGAAGGGCCCTGAGGCTAAAGAGGAAACTGACATCTCAGATTTTCAAGGAACATACCCATCCTTAACAGAGAAGACTGTAAACTCCTGAAGTTTCAGAGACATAGCCAAACAACCAGCCACACACACAAAATGCGTTTAACATTTCATGTTTTATCCTGAGAGTTCTGTAAAGTTTGCTTTCTACTCCATGATACATCCAGGTCATCTTAAATATGTTCAGAAGGTGTAACACTTGAGTAAAACAGATTTTCCAGGGACCGTTCTTGTTTATCCAGGCACCAATTCTGTGTCTACAGGCAGTTTGAGGAACAGAGCCTTGGACCAGGGGATCTCAAGCCTGTGTGCTACAGAGCCTTCGCTGCCTGAAGAAGCCTGGGGACCCCTCCCCAGAATCATCTTTTAAATGTATAAAACACTTGAGATTATAAAGGAAACAAACCATATCAAAATATAATTAACAATATTTTTAAAACTGAATTTGTGATACAGTTTTTTGGGGGGGTTCTTTTTTTGGGACAGCTTTTTAAAAAGTCATCTTAACCATTTTGATGTGTGAAGTTCCGGTGGTATAAATACATTCACATTGTTGTGCAACCATCACCACTGTCCATCGACAGAGCTCTTCATCTTGCAAACTAAAACTACCCAATGCTAACTCCTCATTCCCCTGTACTCCCACCCCCTGGCAACTACCATTCTACTTCTCTGTGATTTTGAACACTCTTAACTACCTCAGAGAAGTGGAATCATACAGTCCATTTGTGACTTAGCATAATGGCTTTCACTTAGTGTAATGGCTTCAAGGTTCATCCAAGTGTCAGAATTTCTTCCTTTTTAAGGCTGAATAATATTCCATTGAATGTGCATACCACATATTGTTCATTCATCTGTCAGTATATCCTTGGGTTGCTTCCACCTTTGGGCTATTGTGAATAATACTGCTATGAACATGGGTGTACAAATATCTCTTTGAGATCCTGCTTTCAGTTCTCTGAGGTATAGATCCAGAATTAGACTTGCTGGAGCCTATGGTAATTCTATGTTTTTGTTCGTGAGGAACCATCATACTGCTTTGTACACAGCTGCATCATTTTGCATTCCTTCAAGGAGTGCCCAAGGGTTCTACTTTCTTCAGATCTTCAGCAACGTTCATTATTTTCTATTTTTTTTATAGTAGCCATCCTAATGGGTGTGAGGTATGTGATACAATTTTATATACACTTCTTTATTAAGACCTTAAATAATAAGCTCTTATGGTGGGACCATAATATAAAACGTATTTCTTGATATGTGTAACTATAATATGAAAATATCTGTGATTGCCAGTGAAAAAGAGTGCATTTGAAAGGAATGCTACATTTCACCTTTAGGGGAATAAAAATAAAGTTGTTCTTTTTTTCTTCTTCAGATTCACAGAACCCCCGAAAATGTAATCTCAGGTTAAGAAACTCTGCTGGAGAGACAGTTCCAGAGGAAACGCTCAAGGAAAAGGCCTGACAGATTTGTAGGCAGGGAAGTGGGGTGACTACAGGCTGACTTCCTTCCCCCTTGCAGCCGTGAGATGGCAGAATGACCATGAGTGAATGTCCTCACCTTTATCCTGTGTCCTTCCTTAGTCACTGGATTAGCTCCGGCCATGATGGGAGTCACTGAACAGGATTTGCAAACCCACTGTGTCTACACATTCTGCCTTCTACAGCCCCTCACTGCCCATCCCCACCTCTCTGAAACTTGACCTTCAAGTGCTCTGGAGAAGGTCGCCTTCCCAAGTCACATGGTCCCTTTTAGGACTCCTCTGGGTGCAGAGGAGGTAAGGGGTCACTGCTGTCAGGAAGGCCAACTGTAGGTACCACTCCACTGTGAGAAATGAGGCTGAGACCAGGAAGGGCTTTTCAAAGCCTCAGCCACCCAGCTCTCCCAGCCACATCTTGAAGCATTTTTACTATCAAGAAGGAAATGCATGCAAATTTCAGAATCTGTCTGTCAGTTCATTTTGCAAAGAATGTTGGAACAGTGGCATAAAAGGAAATCCAGAGAGACAAGGTAATAGGTGTGGATGACTGCTAATGGGACCTTCAAATCCCTATGCCATCAGCCCTGTCTCCCTTAAGCACACGTTTGGAGTTCAAGTTCAGTGAGGTGGAGTTGTGTTCTGATTTGTTGATTTTTGGAAAACACACATATACGCACATCAGAAAAACCCCAAATCACTTTTCTTTCAGGTGCTTTGTTTTTTAAGAAAATCAAGATGTTAACCAATTCATACAGTCAATGAAGGCAGAGGCTTCTTTTCATATACTAGGTGTGGGACGTTATGAACAATTTTCCTCATAGGCTAAAAATTATTTCTTTGTGTTCTGCCACACACAGTATGCATTTGGAAAGGCAGAATGACACAGCTTATGAACAGGATATTTCTTTACAATTTCTGTGACTGTTTAATTTTTCAAAAATGTTTTCCTGCTCAAGATTGAGTACCTACTTTTTAAAAGAAAATTAAACTGAAAATTGTAATAGTAACAGAGCTAGGATGTCTGACTTTACATTTTAGGAATCGAAATGTAACACCCTACTACTGTCTCACAGGGCAGTGTTTGAGGTCCCAGTACACTGAGTCTCTTTACCAACCCTGTATCTTCCTTTACCTCCCCTTCTTCATACTTCAAGCAAACTTCAGTATGTCCATCTGGCTCTTCTCAACAGAATTGAACTAGGTAGGGAATTAGAGAGCCCCACTGTCGGTGGCCACGGGCAGGAAGCACGGTGGTCATTAATGTGGGTCCTAAGCACTGATCACTGCCACTCCGCTGGTTTTATTTCAGGAGATATATTGCACTGTCATTTCCCCAGACGATAGCCTGGGCTTTGGATTTATCCTGACTAATGTTCACAATATGGAATCTCAGAGGAGAGAATTCTGGTTTCTCCCAGAAGGCTCCTGAGTTCCTTATGCAAATTTGCTCGTATTTCCCCAGTAAGTTTCAAGTTAATTGTATGCAAGCTGCAACAGTAATCAACCTGCTACAGATGGTGTATCAATTACCTGCTGCTGCATAACAAGCCACCCCAAAACGTAGTGGCTTAAAGCAAGGACCATTTATTTGATCATAATTCTACAGGCTGGAGGCTGGGCTGAGGCTGAATAAACCAAGAGAGACTCATATGCCTGGTCCTTCAGCTGCTGTGGCTGCAGCAGCTGAGAGCTGGTAGGACCTTTGTCTCTAGCAGGGTAGTCTGACTTACAAGGGATAGCTCAGAGCTCCGAGAGAACAGAAGCTACCAGGCTTCTTAAAGCCTGGACTCAGAAGTCCCAGAAGGTCACATTCCACCAGATCAGCCCAGAGTCAAGGGGAGGAAGAATAGTCTTGATGCCCATAAAAGATGGAAGGAATTATTTTTGGCTCTATTTGCAGACAATCTAGTCTTACTCCTGGACAACCGGCCAGAAATGACAATGCATCCCAAACTGGCAGGTTTTATGTGAAGAGGTGGGGTGTCAAGGGCTTGCTCCCAGGTGTTTGTGAGGGCAGGGGCAAGTTGTGGGGCAAGGGAGGACACCACTGTTGCTCTGAAAGACAGGGTCTCTGGAGCCCCCTCCCACAAGCCGGCTTCAGGGATTGGCTTTAGAAAGCCTCAGCAAAACTAGAACTGAAAATAAGGAAAAACCCTCAAAGGCTGTGGAAAACATTTCATGCAGTGTGAGTTATTACCAGTAAATATTTACTAGAAACATGATTTTGATCAGGTTAATTCAACCTAATTAAAGGCAGGAATGGACCTTACATCCCCCTGCCCCTGCCCCTAACAAGGGATGTAGTGAAATGGAAAACGCCAGCAGGCAGATGGGGTGGTAGGCTGATTTTTGGCAAATCAGTCTGTTATCTGCAGAGCACTTTGTAGTTTACAATGTGCTTTCTCATTGCTCATTTCTTATTACTTATTTAATGTGATTAATTACTTATTTCATGTGATGATATTTAAATATCATCTTTATATGATAGCTCAAGTCCTGAGTATATGATATTTTCATCTACCCACAGGTACTATATACCCTAAGACAAACAGAGGAGGCCTAAGTTGGAATTAAGAGTTGTCTGAGTGTGTCTGGGGAGCTCATGGGGAGGGTCACCAGAGGCATATGTCACTGAGGAAACGAGCAGCTGGAATAATGCGGCCCAAGGGATAAGGCAGCCAGTTGGGGCCAACTGGAGCCAGTTAAAAAGAAACACCCTAGGGAGCAGTGAGTAGCCACAGTTCGGAATAGAGCTTGAGCTTGAAATCTGTCATTCTGTTTTGTCCCCTCTGAAATGCCCATGGATTCATTTCTGGGACCCAGGGAGACAGAAGGCTGAAGGAAAACAGAGGATGTTTGGCAGGGGCCAAGGTGCTCCCTAAGCACATGGATGCGAGATCCAGTGAAATGTGGATTCTTATCATTCGTGGGGACTTCATCTGTGCTGATTTGCTGGAATGGCCAGGGGAAACTAGGATGAATAAATAAAGTCATAGCACATTTATTTACTAATTGTTCTTCAGTGTTACGGACTGAATTCTCTATTCAGTATTTGAGATGCCAAAAAAGAAAGTGAGAAAACGCCCTGCTCACTTGCATGATGGATCACTATGGACTTTACAGGGAATTAAGGGATGCCATTAAGTAACATATCCACCCTGCTGAAGATGAGGAAATGCTGGAGGTTAGAGCAGGACATGAGATGTCAGGAGTCCTGGGATGTTTTTGGTGCCCTCATGTGTCATTAGATGACCTGGAAATTTATTTAACCTCTCTGGTTCAAAGTAGTTGGGGCAAATAAATCCAAAAATAATGTTTTAGTGGGTGACTCCAACATTCTCTACAAATTCCATGGTTCTGAGATAGTGTGAGGCAGGAAGTTGAAATTCATCAATGGACATGAATTTAGAACAAATATACAAATACACGCTGAACTTTCAGGATGAGACCTGGTTCTGCAGCAGGCTCTTCTGAGGGCCTATGGTATTTTTTTTTTTTTTTTTTTTGTAAAACTCTTATGCTACATATAAAAAACAAGCAAAACAGAACAATAACAAATACTTTCTGCTGTTGCCTTACAATGTGAATTATGCGGTTCTGAGACCTTAATACTATAATATTGCAAGATGCTTGCAGGCCACAGTTTTCAAGTAACTGTTTGATACAGAGCTTAAAGTTTAGCACATTTTAGTATTTGCAGCTGCACTGACATTTAGGGTGTTGCTGTTCTCCCATGTCCTGCACACCCTGGACATCCTTTTTGAAGAAAAGAATCAGATTCTCATGGGCAGGCTTTGAACTAAACCCCAAGCCAGCCCAAACTACTCTCTTCAACCAAAAGCCAAATCAAACCCAAATGATATTTTTCAAATTTTGCCATTAACCAAACCAAAGATTTTCCAAAAGCCCAGCAAACCTGGTTGGAAAAAAATAATTGAACCTGTATAAAATTTTAAAAATGAAAATAAAAACCTGAACTGGAACAAAAACAAAACATAAAAGTGTTCTCCAAATTGGATAGTTATCTTACTTAGTTCAAGTGTCTGGTAAACATAAGGTGATAGTCTGTGTCTAAGTTGTAGAACTCAGCCAGAGAAGCCTGTTTCTTGTGATCATACAGATTGAGCCTCCCAAATAGGAAAACCTGAAATCTGAAATGCTCCAAAACTGAAACTTTTAGAGTGCTGACGTGATGCTCAGAGGAAATGGTCAGTGGAGCATTTCAAGTCTATGCAAATATTCCAAAATATGAAAAAGTATGAAATCAGAAATAGTTCTGGTTTCCAATACATAGGGGAAAGATAAACTAAATATTGAGTGTGTCCATGCCTTTAACAATGATATTCTCAGTGTAATAACCTGAAAATATTTAGGTTACAAGGTTACATGGGAAAAACAGGACAGAAGGCTGTATGAACAGTTTGATGACCGTTTGATAACACCAAAAAAAATCACATAAAGAAAAGGCAGAAATAAACTCATTGAAATCATAGCAATAGCAGTCTTTGGATAAGGGCACCCTTGGAGATGTGTTCCCCCTAAATCTCCAATGTTAAAAAGTTTACAAGGGACATACATTGTTCTGTCTCCCCTGTCTGTCCTAAATCAAGCCTTCCTCCTCCTCTCTTTCTCCCCTTGCATTTTGATGCAGAAAAATGACATGATGTGAATTATGCTTTGAGAAGTGACATGGTCTCTGAGACAGCTGTCCGGAGGATGCACTGGTGGAAAAGCAGGAAGAGCAGCAAGTAAAGATGATGGAGGCCACCTGGGAGGTGACTGAGGTTGTCCAGCCAGAAGATGCTGGTGCCTGGAAGAGGCGATGGCAGTATAGATTCAAGACATGTTTTTGGGCCAGGGAGTCATACTTCAAGGACTTCCTCGTGTACTGAATCTAAGGAATGAGCAAGAGGGAGTGGTTGAGGTGGAAGCTGAGATTTCCAACTTGAGTAGATGCCACTGCCCTGGCCTGACATGAGAATACTAAGGCAGTAACAGAAACAAAGAATCCCGTTTTAGACGTGCTAAGTATGAATTAGTAGATTTTATAATGCTTTTGATTTTCTAGGAAGGACCACGGTTGGGCCTGTGATGGAGTGTCTAAAAAAAGTCCAAGGAACATTAATTTAGGATAAATTCTGAATGATCTCCAAACATTTTTGGTAATTTTTTTTAATTGTGGGAATTTGCTTATGCCCCCCACGAGCTCTGCTACCATCACCCCCTCCTCACCAGTATGCAGTATATGTTTCCTTTTGGCATCATTTTCAGAATATCGTGTCTCAACTGGAACAACTCCTTTAAACAGTAAAGATAGCCACATGGTGGTGACAGACAGACTCCATTCAGCTTTGGAAGATAAACGAATGTTACAGCGCTGACCGGAGAACCACAGAGGCAGCAACTGCCCTTGAGAACCCCGCAAAGCCACCTCCGGATGTGCAGCTAGCACAGGCCCCGGGTGTGCTGGAAAGGTGGGGCCCGGCCAAGAGGCCACTGCTGGGACCAGTCATTATCTCCAACTCTGTTTCTGTATTTTGAGCTTAACAAAACTCCAAATGCATTTGAGCTCCAAATTCCCTTCTTTTTGCATGGAAGTCCCTGCTTATTTAAGGGAAATCTGTAACCGATTTGTGAGCAATCTGCCTTCCCTGGAGCAACTTTGTCACGAAATATAGTATTTTCACATTCTCATAGAAACCACTGACGTGTCCGCCTCCACCACCCAGCACACTCCCACCCCACCCATCAGGGCCTATCTGGACACATCTAACTGTTGCAGAATGGATGGCAAACCCAGCAACTGGTTACCTCCAAAATAATTTTCATCTTCCATGGAAATGCTCCAGGGGAGTGGTTTAGGGAAGGTATACTGTAAATTAGAACAGCTTATTTTCAGAAGCCATGTTTTAGAAACTTGATAGCAGCGCCATGTTCTTGATAACTGTACCTCTTGGAGGCTGCACAGACATTTCTGTTGACGCTGGACTGGATGCTCCCAGATGAGCTGGTTGGATCAGTCAAATGCCTCAAGCCCTTTTCCTTGTATTTTGAGCTCATGGAAACCCCAAATGCTTTTTGCCTCTGCCCCTTCCCTCTAGGTTGAAAATCTGTGTATTTCAGAGAAATTGTATCCATCTGTTTCTGATTCATTTACCCTAACTCATCATGATATTTTGCAAGAAATATTCAATAGCTAAAAGGTTATTTTCAAGTTCTTCATAGAGAAAGGCATATGTCTTCTCATGTACACAAAGAACATGTAGTCCGGTAAAGCACCTGGATTCCTAAAATAGTCAATAGAGGAGCCAAGATGGTGAGAGTAGAGGCTGGAAAGATGCGTACATGTCTGGCCATCATTTCTGCTAAGTCCCAGCTGTTGAGGGAGCAGCAGGGGACGTACTCAGGCGGCATTCCAGGTTTCATTCTGAGGAGGTGGGGCGGGAAAGAAAGAAAGGAGACAGAAGATGCTTCCCAAGTGGCCAGTGCAGTCATGTGCCCTGCCACTGTGGCCTCCTGAGGTTTATGGAGGCAGGCAAGCAGCAGAAGTGCTGAGGGTGGCAACACGGGCTGCGGAGACGTCTGGCAGATGGCACAGCTATGCCATCTGAGGGCAGTCCCTGGGGACCCCTAGCCTCGATAACCCAGGAGCAAAGATGATATGAGATGGTGACTTTCATTCTGATGGACACCCTGCCTCAGTTCAGAAAGGGTTTGGATTGCTTATAATATTTGGTCTGGATGCTCTAACATAAGCAGTGCATCAGAAGGGCAGAGTCCTTCTCCTGAGGTTAGGCCCCTTCCCTCAGAGGTGAAACTCAGCAGAGCCCAGGAGCAGCGAGCACCCTGGAGGAAGGGGTTCCGAGGAGGAAGGAAGCACATAGGCTCCTCAGTGGCCCCCAGGGCCCAGCCATGCTGTGAACAGAGAGGGTGCTGGCTCAGATGGCCCATTTCCACAGTGCTGATGGGTCTCTTGTAGCCATCTACCCCTCCCTCCAGCGGCCCCGACTTTCTGCTGCCCCTTTTCATCTGGCTGTGGCCACAGCCAAGGGGTCAAGAGTCCGGCTCCTGTCACCCTCAGCGTGTCTGGCAGGCCAGGCGGAGGCACGTGGGGAAACGCTGAAGCAGGGGCAGAGGCAGGCTCCATCTGGGAATGATTAGAAGCTGACTTTTATCCCGAGGCCTCTATAAACCATCCATCAGGGAGGCAAGGAGAAAAAAACACAAGCTTCTTTCCCTTTTTATTTATTTATTCTCTGCTTTGTTTATAGTGACAGTGGTCACAGTTTCCCTGAAAGGAAATCACTGAAAATTACAGGGTGTTTGGTTGGGCTTTTTAAAAATTAATTTCCTCTATTTTTGCATGAATTTGATTTGCTCTCATTCCCGTCCGCTAACTCACGCTTAGTGAAAAATCTCTTTTGATTTGTTCTTAATGTGGAAAATGTTGGCAGTTCCACATGGCGATTGGAAAAACTCTTGAGGAGCACACACCAGGTGGAGCTTTCCAAGGCTTTCCAGAGTTGGGGAGATGCCCTCTATGAAGTGAGGCCGCGGGCAGAGCCCCTCACCCCGCCTTTGCACAAATGCCCAGGCTCACCTCCCGGTTCCCCCCAAGTCGAGCTCACTGCCCAAACGCTTGTTTCGTTTCTTTCCCGTCTTTACGGCTCCCTTCTCTATTTCTAGTCAAATGATCTCACCAAAAGAATATCCTCAGTAAAGACCCCCTTCCCCTGCAAAGTGTCTATCATTGTCCCCACACTGGAAACTTTGTCCTCTGAAATTATTTCAAGATGCTGCCTTCTGAGCTGGGATGGCAATGAGCAAAGCAGGATCCGTCCTTTCCTCTCTTGTGAGAACACGCTTTCCCCTGGAGGACGGAAGCCCTACCTGGCTACTGTGGGCTGCCTCAAGCAGCAAGCGCGTCCTCCGGGCTGGCGGGGGGATACACAAAGGAGAGGCCAAGGACATTGAGTGGTGGTGACCATGTCATCCTGCACATCCAATCTATTCTAAAGAAAGGTGAAGACTACAATTGGAAGCCTTTATTTTCATTGCAGGAAGATATTTAATCTCTTGGGATAAAATAATGCATTTTCCTCCTGAATGTCTCTGCTCCCTCTATGTCACAAGCCTTCCCAGGATTAGGTCCCCCTGGCCCTGGGGAGATCACCTCTTGGAAATGACAGGAAGCACTTAGGTAGCTGGAGGGAGCTGCTGCATGAAAATCAATGTCCATGCATCTCCTAGGTGGAGAATCTGGAGAGTAGCTCTCAGCAAAAGGATCCGCATATCATCGTGACAATAGTAACAGGGACACTGCAATGGGCTGAGTGTTTGTGCACCCCCATCAAAATCAATATGTCGAAATCCTAACCTTTGGATTGGGGTCTTTGTGAGGTGATTAGGTAATGAAGACAGAGTCTTTGTGAATGGGACTAGCACTTTTATAAGAGAGAGCCCGGAGAGCTCCTTCTCCCCTCCACCGTGTGAAGAGGACACGGAGGGAAGGCACTGACTGAACCAAGAAGGGGCCCTCACCAGACACCAGATCTGCTGCTGCCTTGACCTTGGACGTTCCAGCCTCCAGAACTGTGGGCAATACATTTCTGTTACTTAGAAGCTACCCAATTTATGGTATTCTGTTACAGCGGCCTGAACAGACTAAGGCACACACCAAACACTGTCAAGAGGCCATTTACCAAATGTCAGACGTTGTGCTGACAGTGTTAAGTCATAATCTCGTTTAACTACTTGGTCCACCTGATAGGCAGGTATTAACATCCCCATTTTATAGATGGAGCAACTACAGCTCAGCCAGGTTAAATAACTCACCCACAACCATACCAGTGTATGTGGGAACCCGGATTTACACGTGGCTTTAGTCCTGTTTTACTGCCTCCCTTATGCTGTTGAGCAGGCATCTCATAAGACAGAGCTCCAGAAAGACAGGAACGTGAGCCTCATGCCACTTCAAGAGTGACGAGACTCTTTTTGAGCCTGGTTTCTTGATCCAGTGAAACAGGCAGAGTAGATGATTTTTAAAGGCCCTTCTAGCCACACGTCTAGAGCCAAGAAACCATCACACACTATTTCTCACTAAGTTCCACCAAATTCCTCATGCCCAGAACCACATGGGCCCCATGGAAGAGCCCCCAATTAACAACTTTAAGGACCAGGGGTGTGGACTTCACAGGCAAAGGAGCCAAAACCACCCCCAGAGGCAAAGACCACAGCTAGCTCTCCAAACCTGTGCTCTGAGTGGCTGGCCATGATGGAAATCTGCAATTAGCTGTTTTAATCTCTAAAATAGCTTTGCTACTATTGTATATAGTCACGTAGGAAAAGAGAAAACCAGGGACCACCACAGCAAGGTCGGGGGGGATTTGGAGATTCAGGCCTCTGAGCGCCAGCCTCCTATTTGAATTGTGTGTGGTTGCAGATAATGTTCTGATTTCCAGAGAGCTGACAGCTGGGATGAACGGCTGCTTAACCTGATTAGATATGCCTCAGCCACAGACTCTGGGGCCACAGACAACTGCTCATTTGAGATGCATGCCACTGGCACCCGTCTAAAGAATAAAGGCCAGCCTCAAACAGACAACACATTCTTGGATGGAAACCTTATGGTTTATAACTGCGAAAAAGGTTTATAACTGCCTGGGGTTTCTTTTCACTGAATATTCTTTGTTTTAGAGTGTTTAGAACAAACTTGTAACTTTAGCACTTTGCTGCAATTGCAGTTTGTCATTTAGGACCCAGTGGTATGTGGGGAACCTCAGAGGGGGGGAACGGGGGAACCAAAGAGCTACTGATTTCCTGCGCTGATTCGATTCTGTCTTCCCTGACACCCTGGGCAGTAGCTCCTGACCTTTCTCCTCAGGACCCGAGTGTGGTCAGGAGGCCCTGCTCCTCCCTGCTCCTCCCTGCTAGGTGTCAGGACTGCAGAGCATCTCTTTTCCCACCAGCTCAGTCGCTGTTCAGAGGATGCTTCCTTGTTGATGCACCAAGCCCCCTGCTCTACCATGGTTTTCAGCTGTGGTTCTGAGCACCATGAGATCTCTCCTGCATCTCCAGGAGTCTTGTCAGCACCGTGTAGGAGGATGGTGGAAGGACCAGAGGGGCTTATTCCAAACACTGCACCCCCACACCCATCATCTGAAATGCCAGAAATCCTCAGCTTAACTCAGTGAGCCTCAAGTTATATCACTGACCTTGAGGTACTTTTAAATATAAAGTACAGACTATTGTGGTATGAGCACACACTACTGAGAACAACACCTTTAGCGTTCTCTGCCAGAAGAAGAGAGATGCACATTGCTTCAAAGGAGCAGCAGGGCATTGATTCCTTCACAACCCACACATTGGAACCAAGAGCTGAGGCATCAATCGTCCTTGCACATTCCTCCTGCCTTTTTTTTCAAAATTGGAACCTACTCAAAGACTACAAATCTTAAATACTCCTGTTTTTTTTTTCTCCAAATAATAAGACTTCTGCAAAAGTCTTCTAATAGGTCTCTCTCTGGTGCCCTTCTCACCTTAGTGGTGAAAAGTATGATGGGAGTATCTAACTAGATGCATGAAGTAGGATGCCTGGGGTACAGGAGTGTCTAACTAGGATGCATGGTGTATGAGGGTATCTAACTAGGATGCATGAAGTATGGGAGTATCTAACTAGGATGCGTGGAATATGAGGGTATCTAACTAGGATGCATGAAATATAGGAGTATCTAACTAGGATGCATTGAGTATGGGAGTATCTAACTAGGATGCATGGAGTATGGGAGTATCTAACTATGACAAGTGGAGTATGGGGGTATCTAACTAGGATGTGTGGAATATAGGAGTATCTAACTAGGATGCATAGAGTATGAGAGTGTCTAACTAGGATGCATGGACTATGGGATTATCTAACTAGGATGCATGGAGGATGGGAGTATCTAACTAGGATGCATGGAGGATGGGCGTATCTAACTAGGATGCGTGGAGGATGGGAGTATCTAACTAGGATGTATGGAGTATGGGAGTATCTAACTAGGATGGGTGGAGTATGAGAGTATCTAACTAGGATGTATGGAGTATGGGAGTATCTAACTAGAATACATGGAATATAGGAGTATCTAACTAGGATGAATGGAGTATGAGGGTATCTAACTAGGATGCATAGAGTATGAGAGTGTCTAACCAGGGACACAGGGTTCTAAGCAACATGAACAGCATGGACCAATGTGTGAGGCCACAGAAGTCTAACTAGGATGCATGGAGTATGGGAGTATCTAACTAGGATGCATGGAGTATGCGAGTATCTAACTAGGATGCATGGAGTATGGGAGTATCTAACTAGGATGCATGGAGTATGGGAGTATCTAANTCTAACTAGGATGCATGGAGTATGCGAGTATCTAACTAGGATGCATGGAGTATGGGAGTATCTAACTAGGATGCATGGAGTATGGGAGTATCTAATTTGGATGTATGGAGCATAGAAGTATCTAACTTGGGTTCAAATCCCAGCTCAGTCTGAATTTTCTCAGCAATTAAATAGGAATAATAGTTAACTGAGTCATCTGACTTAACTCAGACATCTAAGTTAACTGAGTTACCACATCAGTTAATTGGGAATAATATGAATATCTCCTTACAAGGCATTAATTATTTATGACATTAATTAATTAATAATTATGACATTAATTGAGATGTGGTATATAAAGCACTTAGCAGAGGACCTGGCTCGTACCACTGAGCCTGTGGTGTTTTTAGTAGAGACAGAGCTTCACCACGTTGGCCAGGGCGGTCTCGACCTCCTGACCTCAAGTGGTCTGCCGGCTTCGGCCTCCCAAAGTCCTGGGATTACAGGTGTGAGCCACTGTGCCTGGCCCAGTGAATCTTAACTATCATTGTTATTATGATGAATAATCCGTCCTCAACCTGATTTCAGTTTTTACTGTGCTTGAACCCCTCTTTGGTCACTTTCCAGGTTTAGGTGTCCCTATAGTGATATTGTTCTGCCCTGTACTGTAATTGGGCACTGTCACATTCCCATTATTAGAGTTATAAGCTCCTTGATAGCAGCAATCGGGTCTAATTCATCTGTGCATTTCATGCAGTGCCTCATCTGTGCTAATTATAGGTCAACCCCTGCTTCAAAACCCTCCAAGATACTCCACAACCCTCTGATTGAGATCCACGCACCTATCTTCACTTTGGTTCCAAATATGCATCAGACTTCTGTGGCCTCACACATTGGTCCATGCTGTTCATGTTGCTTAGAACCCTGTTCCCACCTTCACTTCTTGAACTCTTATTAATCCTTCAAAGCCCAGATGAAATTGCAGCAGTCAAATGGGATTCATTGTACCTCTCATCTGTAAAATTTGACTTTAGGGCAAGAGTCAGGAAATTTTTTTCTGTAAAGAGCCAGCAAGTAAATATCTTTGTCTTTGCAGGCCGTATAGTCTTGTCACAATTACACAAGTCTGCAAAAGCAGCCATAAATAATGCATACAAAAACGGGCATGGCTGTGTTTCAATAAAACTTTATTTATAAAAACAGGTGGTGGGCCAGATTTGACCTGTGACCTGTAGTTTGCCACCCTCTGCTCTAGTCACTTATGGTGCTAATTACAATCTGCCCTTATGGTATGGTTACCTGAGGTCTCCTCTCCACTTCAGAATAAAAGTTTTTTGGGGGCAGGGACAACATTTTTCTGTTGCCATCTGATATAGTTTGGCTAAATCCTCACCCAAATCTCACTTTGAATTGTCATAATCCCCATGCGTCAAAGGCAGGGCCAGGTGGAGATAATTGAATCACGTGGGTGGATTCCCCCATACTGTTCTCGTGATAGTGAGTAAGTCTCATGAGGTCTGATGGCTTTAGAAGTGGGAGGCCCCCTGCACAAGCTCTCTTGCCTGCCATCATGTAGGATGTCACTTTGGTCCTCCTTTGCCTTCTGCCATGATTGCAAAGCCTCCCCAGCCGTGTGGAACTGTGACCCCATTAAATCTCTTTCCTTTGTGAATTACCCAGTCTCAAGTATCTCTGTTAGCCGCGTGAGAACAGCTGCTAATAAACCATCACTTACACCATCACTTACAACAGGCACATAGACGTGAACAGATATTTGAAGAAAGACAGGAAGAATGAGGTTGGTAAGAGGGCGTAGGGTGTGGGTGGAAGAGACACACACAGAGGAACTGAGGACATCGAGTCAGAAAGATGCAGAGGCTCTAAGATGGAAGAGAAAGCACTCAGAAGAGCCCACAGCAGAATCTCCCCAGTACAGAGATATAGGGGAGATTAAGAACAGAGCCTTGTGGGCTAATTGTGCCCCCTCCTCCCTACCACCAATTTCTGTGTTGAGGTCCTCACTCCCAGTACCTCAGAATGGGACTGTATTTGCAGATAGAATCTTGAAATAGGTGATTAAGTTAAAATGAGACTATTAGGGCGGGCCTTAATCCCATCTGACTGGTGTCCTTAGAAGAGGAAATCTGGCCACACAGACAGACACAGGGATGTGTGTGTACACAGATAACCATGTACAGACACAGCGTGAGGGTGGCCATCTGCACGCCAAAGAGACAGGTCTCAGGAGAAACCAGACCTGCTGACACCTTGATTTTGAACTTCTAGTCTCCAGAACTGTGAGAAAGTACATTTCTGTTTAAGCCACCCAGTGTGTGGCATTTTGTTATGGCAGCCCGAGCTGGCTAACACCCAGAGGAAGGCCAATTAGAAAAACAGAAGGAAGTCCTGGCAAATGCTCATGATTTCAAATACTTGGCCTGTGATTTCTCAAACATTCTAGCTTGCTGAAGACATTCAAGTCTTAGTCTCTTGGGAGAGGAGAGTAGTGGGGAGTTAAGGATAGATTCAGTTTCCAAGTTCTGGGGTACAAGTGTGTAGCTGCAGGCTTGGTTTCTAACACCATCCAGTCCTGATGATTCTGCTGAGTGCTGTCCCAGTCAGTTGCTCCACAGTATTCCAGAAACATTTCTTACATGTCCACTCAAACTTGATCACCTAAATACCTGCCACTTCTCATGGACTTTTGAAGGATTCTGTTTGCTTTGTAGTTTAAGGAAAGCATTTGATTTTTCTTCCCTTGTAAAAACTGCAGTTGGGAGAAATAATTTTACCTTCCCCTCTAGGTTTATTTTGTTTAACTAAAGCCATTAGAAATAGCTTCAGTTTTACATTTTTCTCCAGTCTGCCTGCAAAGTGTGTTAACACGGTGGTTGAATTTCAATGGTTTGGATTGCTTTGAATGACTCCTGTGTTTTCCTTCCTGATTCCTCACATGTTGGTTGCTATCTAGGTGACCAGATGAGAGAGTTAATTATTTTATTTTTTTATTGATGTGTAATAGATGGACATATTTTGGGGATGCATGTGACAATTTGATACACTCATATAATCAAATCAAAATCTTAATTATTAAGAAAGTATTTTCACTAAGTAAAAGCTTAAATGTGTATATCGAAGTTGAAAACCTGGCATCCCGTAGATACAAGTTCAACTTGTATACCAAGAGACTCAGCAGCCAGATTTTCTCTTTGCAGCAAGTGACTTAAGATCTCACAAAATGAAGTTCTTAGGGCACATGCCATGGCCCTGAGGAGCACAGTCTCTAATCAGCCAATCGATAAAGCCACCTGGAACGGTCTAGCAAAGTTGCACTACCCTGGAGCCTGTCTTGTGGCAAATGATGCCATAGGAGGTTTCCACTTGACTGGTATAATTTTGAGATGGCCATACTAGATTTCCAGACTCATTATATTTTCCTAACCAGCTTGGGGAACTAGGTGCTGTTTTTGCTATCATCATCCCCATTAGACACATAAAGAAACAGGACAAGAGAGGTTGTCGAAAGCTGCCTTTTATGTCAGTTCTCTTTTGTGACTCTTGCTTGTTAACCAACAGTTTGCTGATGGGGTCACTGGTGGGGGCGGGCAGGAGCTGGCTTCTTTCACTCCTTTATATCTCCTCTTGGCATCTTGTAATATCAGGAAAGCATCATGGGCTATGATTCTAAATGGTATTTGCAATTTAACAAGATGCCCTCCTACGCCTGCTGGAGATGCTCCCCTATGGCAAAACCAGGGACCTCCTGTGTACTGGTGCTGGTGGGATCACGTGTTATGCTCCAGCTGCCAAGGAGGGCTCTTTCCTGAAGTTGATGTGCAGAAAACAGCCATTAGGACTGACCCCTAAGATGAGCGTGAATCTTGAGAGACAAGAGTCAAGTACCAAAAGATTGTTCCCCTTTTACCAGTTTTGGAGTATCTGGGGCTCGATTTTATTGAAAAAAACCAAGCCTTTATACAAACATGCATCAAATCAACAGAAAAGCCTCTGACTTTTTGCTGCAAAAACACTTCTGCCTTAAGCATTCATTCTGAAATGGGACTGTTCCCTGGCCAAGCTGTCCCCTTGTCAACTTGGAAGCTGACCTCTCCCGCCTTATAGAGAAGCAAGGGACAGAGTTCCAGCCCTCTGGTTTGGGACTGACACCACCCACCTGGGTTACAGCCCCACTCCCAGCAGCCTTCGCACCTGCAGTGCCATGATTTAATGAGGGCTGTCAGGGATTATCGAGTCGTGAACTCTCTTGCATCCACCAGGCTCCCATGAATGAGGCATTTTGTTCAGCTCCTGCACTTCGTGTTTCTTGGAGCCAGCACAAAGAGAAAAGGCAGTTAAGTGAGTGGCTATTTTGGGCCAGGGTCTTCTATTTGAATATTACATGATGAAATAGTGCGCCTATCAAGCCTGTTGTTTTTGTAGCTTTTCTCTCTGTCTTCCTCCCACCTCAGCTCACCCCACTGCCGCCCTGCCCTGGCCTTCTGAGCCCTGAGGCGCCCTTGCCGGTAGACCGGCAAGGTAATTCTGCAGCCGGTGAATCACAGCTCAGCAACTGAGACGGAAAATACTTGCTGCTGCAAATCCCCTGCTGAATGGTCACCGGAAGCTGGGCCTGCAAAAGAGGGGCTGTTGGCCAACATTCGAGCTCCCTGAGCTGTGCAGATTTAGAGACCGACTCACACTGAATCCTTCTTGATCTAAGTTAATTTTCTGAGGGAAATCCAAGGGGGAATGGTCATATGATTTAGTGGTGTTTTGAGGCTCAAAAAACATTTGTGAATAAAATACAAAGGAAACGGTGGCTTAGATATTCGGTTGCTTTCCGTGGACAACGTTTCGGTCACCAGGAAGCAGAAGCCTCCACTGTGAGTGAGGCTGTCCTCTCCAGGAAGACGGTGGCAGAGCAACTGGGCCAGCGTTTGGCCTGCAGACAGGACTCTCTTTATCACAGCAATAACTGCCATTTAAACAACAATTATAAACAAGTATTCTAGCTCTCACTTCAAGGAAACCCAAAGCCATTGGGTACCATTGGAGAAAAGAATACTGTGATCCTTATTTTCATTCTCCCCAGACACCCTCCTTCCAGCAGCCTGGAAAAGCCTTGAGCAGGACTTTGCAGGTCACAGGATTCTTTTCCATATATTCTAGGTAGAAAAAAATATCTATCTAGGATGAAAATTTTCTCGACATTGACATTATTTATCTATCCACACTGTGAGGGAGTGTTTCCTTTTCAAAATATCCCAGCCTGTAGAACCTCTGAATGAAGTCTGTTGACTGAGAGGCAGATGGAAGGTGGAAAATGAAAGGTAAGGCAGCCAGAGGTTCACAGGTGACGGAATTAGAAAAGGAAAGAAGCCATTGTTGAGTTGGTAACCAGGAACACGGGGTCGGGCTTCAACAAAGGAGCTCTTTGTGGCTGTAAAATGCTATTCTGGACCAAGTCCACCACAGACCACAGGAACATCCAACTTAGAGGCCCTTGGAAGGATTGAAACACAAACCCTGAACTTTGGTGTCCTCCGACAGGCAGTGGCTGTGGGCTACTGTGAACATCCGTCTGACCCCTGGAAAGCCTGAAGGAGGTGCCTCCTTGCTCTCCAGCTTGGGCCTTGGCGCTTGACTCTGTAGTAGGGCCCCGGGTGTCTGGGATAAGGGTGAGTGTGGCCTTGTGCAGCTGCACATTGTGGCTTAGAGTGCTTGTGATTACTACGGATGGAGTTGAGTTGACCATGGTGTCACGTAACCAGGGTTGGTTGGCAATTCCGGAAATCTGAGGGTAAAAATAGCTGCAGACCCGCCAACCCCTGGCCAGTGCCACCCCGGTAGACAGGAATGGTGGGCTGGAAAGTGCTGAGTTTCGTGATCTTTTCTTCCTTCCGGTAGTGGGAGGTTCTCAGAATAAGAAGGTCTGGGCTTTGGATTTCCCCCAAGGGTTTCTCGGTGCTTCCCGGACCTGCTGAGTCAGTGTAGTTGGGTTTGAGTGAGCACTCAAGAGGGGATGTTGGTTTTTGAGAGAGGGGGCTTGGAGCGTGAGCCGACTCAGGCTCAACAGCCAGGGGAGGTAACCGCAGAGAGCACCCACTGGTTCCCAGCCTCCCGTGGCCCCAGCATCCTGTGACCAAGGGTTTACAGCCTCCCAACCACCCTTAAAAATAGACCCCTCAGAGCCAAAGCCTCTACCTTGCTCCATCTTTCTTGCTTCTTGCCAATTCTGCTTCTGAATTTTGCCATTTCCTGACTACCGTCTTCACCCCACAACTGCCTCTCCTGTCTCTGTAGGAGAACAGGTTAAATGCCAAGCCCATGGCCCAACTCCCCTCCTGCTGGTACCATCCCATATACTCTCTCTTTGATCTTAACTCTGAATTCTTCTGTACCATATTTTCACGTTTTTCTAGTAAATGTTTGTTTATTGCAAAATGCTCCAGGACCCCCTGAGAAATGGAAAACATAACTTTACTACACATCGCCTACAGAGAAGCTACATTAGCTTGAACTGAGAGAAAGATGCACTTGAACCAGATGTATATCTAAATTCTAGAATGTTTCTAGAAGCAGGGAAAGTCTTATTTTAATGCTCACATGATAGTTTCAACTAGGCTGACAAAAGTTGAGTTGGTATCAGCCCTTTGATATCCTGCTTTAATAATTTGATAGGAATAATTTTCATCACTAGGTTAATCTTTCAAATAAAAGGTACCTCTGGAAGAAATGCATTTATGAAAATTGTTAGTGGAGTCTTAAGCTTTCTTAAACCTTGTAGACCTAATTTATCCCTCTTTTCATTTTATTATCACAGAACTTAATTTTTAAAATATATTGCGTGTGTGTGTGTGTGTGTGTGTGTGTGTGTGTACTTAGATTGCTTACTTCTAAGCTGGGCTGTGAATTCCCTTTGAAAGGGACAAATTCATTCAGTTCTTCAATTTAGCACCCAATAAGTGCTTATGAAATGTTTATTGAATTGGACAGAATTATATGGATTAAAGTTTCTTGTGGGAAATCTTGTTTATATTATTAATTTGCTTGGCACATTCTTTCTTTCTAGATAGCAATAAGGCACACTTTATTTCTAGCTCTTGTCCAAATTTAAAATTCCACCTTAGTGAGGTTCTGTCATCCCTCAGTAAGCCTGTGGGTCCTTATTCTCCAACCAGGTCTTTATTTCTTCCCACAGTGTCTCAAGGAGGACTCCAGCCAGCAGCTGGCTCTGTTGCCTGAAGTGTGCTGCCAATGTGGCCAGAATCATGCATTTGGCCTGCTGTAGTCCACCAAAGCCCACAGGCCCCATCCTGTGTACCTGGCCCAAGGCAGGCGCTATGGTGCCCGTGGTCTCAGAAGGTGGGGTGAAGTTAAAAGGCTCTCTGCAGAGCCAGTGTTTCAACATCGTGGGCTCTGGCACCGCCCCCACCTGATCAAAACCCTGGCTCTAGCCCTTTCTAAGTGTGTGGCCTCTGATACCATCTCCTTTCCTGTAAAATGAAGAAGATCATACCTTACCTGTGAGAGTGCTGAGAAAATTGGAAATACAGTATGCAAAATGGTCACCAGAGTGCCTGGCAGCTGTCTATTTCTTTCTAGATAGCAATAAGGCACATTTTATTTCCAGCTCTTGTCCTTATCCTCCAACCAGGTCTTTATTTCTTTCTACTGTGTCCCAGGGAGGACCCCAGCCAGCAGCTGGATGAAAAGCTTTTCTCGCCATGAGTGAATCACATCATCTTAACAAAAGATGACACTTGGTTCCAGAGTCCTAGGCCAAGGAGAAGCTGAAGAATCAGAGGCCAGGTCTGGTGCGCCACAGGGAGTGGCCTGAGACGTGGAGAAGAATGGCAGTAATGTGACTATGAATTGAGCACTCATGAAGGACCAAGCACTTTGCTCAGCACTGTGTGGGGAACATTTTATTTCCTCCTCACAACTTCCCTGTTATGGATGAAAAAAGTAAGCACTAGGAGATGCTAAGTCCCCCATCCAAGGTCATGCAGCTAGCTGACATCAGGTCAGTTCCAGAAAAGAACTGAGCATCACACCAAGGTCGGGCTCCTGTAACATGCAGCCTCACTGCCTCAGCAGGACCCCCGTGCCAACCGAAGTTGCCCCTCCCTGGGGCCCACAGTTGGAGTCCAGCATAGAGGTGCAGACACACAAGCCAACTTTACACGCGCCGCACAGCAGAGATGGTGAGGGGTGACTCGGTCCACACTGCTAAAGAGGAAGCCGAAGCCTGCGGAGGCGAAAGGAAAGCGTCGCCCCTTCATGTGGCTGCTTAGGGCAGAGCTGGGACCGACCCAGCCCTCCCAAACAAAAGGAAGGCAGCCATCCCACTTCCCTAAGTCTTCAGCATCATCCTTCGCCTGACTCATGCTAACAAGCTTTGGGGCGGGGGCGGGAGGAAGAAAACTGACAAAACTAGTGATCGAAAAAACCTGGATTGGAACATTTAGCTTCCTTCAAGACCAAGTCTAAACCGCACCTCTGCCTGCCAAGCCCTAATCATCCCATGGCAGCGTCCCTTCTTAGTCACTGTCTGCCCCTCCAGAGGGGCTTGTAAGACAATTACAAGAATTCAGCGATAATCTCTCCCTATTTTACATCTTTCACTTTTTATTTCCCGGGTTTTCCTGAATTTGCCCTCATTAAACATCCCAGTCCATGCTTCACTTAGCCCTGAGCCCAAACCAGCCAAAAAGCCTTTCAGCATATGTGAGTGTCTCCCTCTGCCTGATTCTATTACACGGATCAAAGTCCCCAGCAGAGTCCTGGGGCTTCCTGTCAGCGTCAGCAAGATTAAAAAAAAAAAAAAGCCGAGGCCCTTAGAAGTGGGTGTATGACTGGCTCCATGATATTTGTGTGTTGGAGGCAGAGACGGAAGACCTGGTCCGATATGGGACTGTCTGCCTGGGCAGAGGATTCCACACCCCCAGGGTATAACCCAGTGATGGCTGCGCCCGGGGAAGGCTAGATCTGGTGTGAGCGTCACCGCCCATCACAGCTGGATGAGCGGCACAGCATCTAGAATGAAAGGTAGAGCCTGCTGTCCAGATGGGAGCCCTGTTAAAACCTTCAATCTCAGCCCCCTCCGTCCAACTCTTACAGTGCATGTGTGCACATACACACACACACAGACACACACACACACACACACACACACACACATACATACACTGGATGAAGAGGGGACACTTGGAAGTCCTTGGTGTGAAAGGAATCCTTGGACATAAGAACTATGGATGCTGCTTCTTTGAAACACAGCTCCTACCTTTCTGAGTTCAGAACTTGGTTGGGCCAAAGATGAGTGGTCAGAGCTATGGGTTACCAAAGGCCCCTGAGCCCCTGGGTGCCTTTACTCAGCATCCCTGAGAACCACTCCGTCTGCCGCTGCTGTCTTACTGTATTGGTCTCTTCTATACCTGTCCCTAGACTTCTGATAGATTGGCTCCTAGGCAAGAGGGCTCTAATTTTCCCTCTTGGGTTCCACATCCCATACTCTGACCTTGCCTGTTTGTAATTTCAGCAAAATGCACCCTCTACAAAGTTGACTGTGATCGAGGAGCAAGCCCCGGACTGGTTTAGTAATTAGGAGGTAGGGTCGCATGTAAGGCTGGACAAGCTGCTGTAACAGAGGCCCCAGTCGCACGGAAGCCTGGTTCTCTTTCACGTGGCAGTCGAGATGAGTGGTTCAGGCCGGCAGGGAAGTTCTCCACCACGGGGTGGCTCGGTACCCAGGCCTCTTCCACCTGTTACTCTGCCGTCCTCTAGGGAGTTGTCCTCATCTGCAGGGTCAAAGCTGCATCACCACCGTATCAGCATCCCTGTTCATAGGGAGCTAGGTGGAGCAGACAAGAAGGGCAATTTCCTTTCATTTGAGCAAGTGATGGAGAAGCTACACATCTCAGTGCTGCTCGTATTCCGTCGGTGAGAATTGAGTCACGTGACTACCAACCCAGCTGCAAGAGAGGCTGGCTCTGTCTGTCTCTACACCTGCATGCCTATAATCTGTCTCTCTATTTTCACTGAGAATATGGTGGAAAGTTTGTCAGGAAGATGTATTCAAGATTAAAATATCAAGTACCCTGGCCATTTCTTAGTCAACAAACATTGATCAAAAAGCCTAACATAAGGCTTTTTGATGTTTTTAGGTTTTTAGGCTTATGTTAACATAAGCCTAACATAACAATGAAATAAGCCTAACATTATTTCGGTGTTATATGGGGCAGCAGAGACACAGGTGGGGAATGCATGCCCCATGACTGAGAAATCTAGTCTGCGGTTTATAAATTTGCCAATCCACCCTGACTCCCGGATTACAAGGGATGCTTCTTAGCCACCTGTGTGTAATTGAAGGGTACCCTAAGATTCCAAGCCAACAAAAAACTGTGGCCAGTGGAGCTTCTTATCTTCTTAATGATCTGCGGAACAACAACAAATGCAAAAATAAATTGAATGCTGATATTGATATGGTTATAACTGTAACCCCTAATTCTGCATTTTCCATTTGAGGTCCATCAAACCAGCATTGCTATGTTTGTTTGTTGACTTTATAATAAGCCTTATGTAAAATGCCACTTTTGATGATTTCATATTCTTTTACAAAACTGCTGGAAAGACGTGCAGACAGTGGAATCAGACTTCTTTCAATTGTTCCAACACAGAAGCTCTGTGGCTCCCTGATTCTCCATGATGCCTCGTGAGGCTGGAGTGTGATCGGGGACCACCGAGGAGCTAGACAGCATGCAACGGGGAAAGAGGTCGCAGGGGGAATCAGAGGTCTTCCCCCCACTGCAGCTTTGGTGCAGAAGCACACTGGGTAAGAGTCAAAAATCTGGCAGGGCTTGGAAAACCCCAGAACCAGGGTTCCACATCTCCCGCAGCTGCCAGATTTTTGTTCAAGGAAAATTATTTTCCTCTCAAATATGTGCTTGCAGTCCCACAAGCTGCCTTGCACATGGGCTGCAGCAATGGCCCGAGCAGCTGCTGGCTCAGCCTCCACCAGCCTGAGCACCCCCACCCAGGGTAAACTGCCAAGAGTCTGGCGTAAAGGAGCCAGCTAGTTCATTGTCAACAGATTGTCGCTCTCCACAGCATCTAGAGCTGGAGAGAATTTGCTGAGTTTCAGTGCCATGAATGTCTGCTCACAGGCACTAGAGTCTGTTCAGAGTCATCAACCTTTAAATACTGGAAGGCAGCGATATATCACCTCGCACAGCCTCTGGGTTTATGGAGTGGAAAAGAAGATGCTCAGAGTCTCGTAACAAGTGAGCAGCTGTTTCCAGATTTAAACCTAAGATTCTGACATCCCATTCCTTATTCCTTCCAGCACAACAGTTAACACGAATGTGCATGTGGTTTAATGAGAAACAACAGTTAACAGTTGACAGCCCCAGTTGCCAAAACACTGTGAACTCTCCGGTCATTTTCATGGTACCTACATGGTGGCCCAGTTCTTGCCAACAACCTTACAGAGCAGATGGGGCGGGGATGAGCCACACTTGAGAGGAGACTGATGTGGACTGCCTAGAATGTCAAAGCCTTAGCCCCAGCACACACGCTGTACGTAGCATGTCCGTGCTTTGAACCGGGTCTTCTGGCCTCACAGCATGCTCCCCACTCTGCAGCTCAGCTTCCCTATTGGCAAGCTGCAGTCCCTCAGGTCTTGATTTGCTCTTTTGCTAACAAAAGAGAGAGATGAAAAAAACAAAAACAAAATGAAAGAGGGACAGTGTCTCCAAAGGCAGCCAAAAAGCTCCTAACCAGGCCTGGAAGGCACGGCGAGATTCCCCCAGCACAAGGCATGTGATTCTTGTGTCCCAACTCTTCACCAGGGAATATCTAAAGTCCCTTACCCAAATTTTGTGGAGCACTGACTGTGTGCAAAGTGCTGCAGGGTATTTGGGGAAGCACAAAGCAAGGGCTCTACTCTCCAGAAGGGGAAGGAGAACTGAGAAAGAGGTTTTAGAGCTGTTGCCCGTGATGTTGAGCACCTTGTATTATCTCATTTAAGTGTTACAACTGAATTCTAAGGCTTTTTTTTGTTGTTGTTCCCCTTTTAAGGCATCTGAGGCTCAGGGGGATTAGATAACATCTGAAGTCATAAAACTATTAAATGGCCAAACTAGAATTTGAGCCTAGGTCTGTCTGAATTCATGAGCTTTCCATCACTGGGTCTGGTACATAGTAGATGCTCAATAAATGTGTTGAGTAAATGAATGGCAGGGTGAGGTTTGACCAGTCAGAGGAGAGAATCATAAATTGGAGGTGCAGTGGATAAGCCACCTTATCTTAGTGATAAGCCACTAACACTAATACAGTGGTTTACACTGTAGAAAAGGATGCTGAAGTCCCAGAGAGAATGTGGTGGTGATTTATTAGAGCTACCTAGAGGAAGATCAGCCTTCCTGGCCAGGGAGGACGCAGCTGGAGAAGGTGCTTGCTTTCCTCTGCTCCAGGCCTGTCCTCTCCACCCACCAAGTAAGGCACCACACTCTTTTTCATGTTCATCACCCATATGGGGAGACTCGGCTGCTTGTCCTGTCCACACCTCCTTCCCACCTCCGAGGCGAGAATCATACTCAGGCCCCTGCTGCTCCCACCTCCAAGGGGCAGGCCCTGTCCTTGCTGCCCATGCCTGTCTTTACTTCCACTGATGGGTGTTAGAATCAGCAACCTGAGAAGAGGCACCCAAGAGGCCTTGGTCCCACCCTTGTAGGTGGTTTGACACTGAGTTGGGTGCCGACAGCTGGTTTAGCTGAGACACATCTCCAAACCGCGGACTGCAGCTGCCGCAGTGTGAACTGTCTCTGAGCCTCCTCTTGGGGCAGCCACGGCCTGACACTGTGGTTCCTAAATGGCTGACAGATTATCCTGTGTGCCTGGAGGAGTCACAGGAGGATTATAACTGTCTGCCCCATCCTATTACCCCTCCAGCTGCCTCTCCCTCTGGAGTCCCTCTCTAGTGTGTAAGAATGTCATCAGCACAGCCACATTAAAAATTTGTAAATGACATTTTTCAAAGCTGGGGCATGACTGGTGTGTGAGCGTGTCTGTGTGTGTGCCTGTGTGTCTAAGCCATGAATATATCAAACATACCTCTGCTGCCTCTCTGGGTGGGTTTTCGGGGACAAGAGAGAGGGTGGAAGGAATGAATGAAAGCCCCCTTAGAGTCTTGTCCACCTCTTGGTCTTGGCCATTGTGAACATTTTCTCTCACTAAATCACCTATCCCCGATTCCCCAGCGTGAAGGGAATACGTGGTCCGAGAGCCCGCGCCGGGAAAGCACATCTGGAGGCCAGCCCTCCGGCAGCTTTGCCTGCTCTACGACTGGCAGGCAGCACAGCTGGGCGGCTGGCAGCGTTGCACACACCTCCTGTCCCGCACACCCCACATGCTGCTCTTCCTGCCCTCACCTCCCTCCTCAGCCCATGCCTCCCTGTGCTGGACTGTTAGAATCAGCAACCTGAGAAGCACAGGAAAGCAACACAGTACAGCAACACAGCAACCTGTTGCTCTGAACATTTGCTAAGTTTTATGAAAAACTGTGCCAGGAGTATCCAAGTAGCAGACGCCCTCTCTGGCTCAAGAGCACCATTAGACCTGCCAGGTCTGGCTGAGCCTCACGTGTACTTGCTACAGCCTTGCCTCTGGGTGCCACTGTCTCCAGCAAGGGTTTCGGCCAATCGATTTCCAGGTTGGTCTCCCTCCGGGATTATGTCCGGTGGGGCTCCAGCCCTGACAGCCGGAGCAGGACTCTTGTCTACATGGAGTGGCCACACCCCTCAAGGTTGCGGCCACTCTGTCTCTCGCACACATCCCGGCATCATTAGAGCTGAACTCCTTAGGAAGGGCCTGGACCCTCCCAGAGTTGTAGCCTTGGTCTCTCAGGAAGATTGAGATAGCGAAGCAGATGTCACCATTTGGGAGCCATTTTCCTCCCCAGAGACAAGGGAGCCCGCTAGGAGTACTGTCCCAGGCCTCCCCCTGCCATGCATGATGCCTGTCGGCCTACAGCAGGGTACCACACTCTGAGTTTGAAGGCAGGGATGTGTCTTCACTCACATCTGTGAGAAGTGAAATCAGTTTGTACCTCCTCTGGCCTCTGCTGGGGGAAGGTAATAGACGGAAAAAAAAAAATCACAGACCCTGTTCCTCTGAATGTTTGCTAAGTTTTATGAAAAATTGTGGTTATGATTCAACCTCAGACAATGACAAAGAAATTGGAATGTTCATTTGTTAAAGAAAGAAAAAAAGCTGGATTGCATTATTTGCATTGAAATTTTCCATTACTAAAATTGGTTTCTACCATCTATTGATCATAACTCATATTAGAAGAACCCGCTGTTATAGTACATGACATGGCCACTATTAAAAAATACAACCACTCATGTGGTAACAAATTGAAATATAAATCAATGTATAAACCACAAATTTAAAAATATATTTTCTTTTTTTCCCAAGTAAACTACACTATAAATAATGGAACTATTTACCAAGTTATAGAAGTTGTGCTGCAAATCAATCATCAAACCAAACCAATCAATCACTTCCAAGCCATTCGTGGAGTTTTAGAAGTTGTCTTTTCTTTTCTTACTTTCCACAGCTGTCACTACCCAAATGATAAACTTATCTAATAATTTTTGACATATAGAATGATATCAAACTCTTCCAAAGACTCCCTTATAAATTAATAGTCATCAGGTGGCTGTCAGTTTCAGTAGGTAGAGAATTTCTCTTAGGGTCATTGATATTGTTCATAGTACTGAACCCCCACTCAGTTCCTGCCAACTCATGACAACCAGGAAAGTTTTTCCCAACCCTTGTCATGCGCTCTTATATTCTA
This sequence comes from Cebus imitator, assembly GCF_001604975.1. Lineage (NCBI taxonomy): Eukaryota > Metazoa > Chordata > Mammalia > Primates > Cebidae > Cebus > Cebus imitator. The sequence goes on along the minus strand of NW_016107512.1, from coordinate 3,436,219 downwards.
TGTCTCTGTTTTGGAAGGAGTCACAAAATTATTTATTGGACCGTCATGCTTAATTGGCCTAAATCTATTAAGTTTGTTCATCTTCAAACCCAAATGTCATTTAGGCATACTTCAAGATTTAACAAATTGAAAGAACATAAACATTCATTTTATTTTTAATTTTTGTGTTATCAAAAAAAGTAACGTATTTTGTTTCTTTCTTCTAAAAATAATCTCATAGTTTTTGTTTGTCTGTTTTTGTTCTTGTCGTGAGATGGAGTCTCGCTCTGTTGCCCAGACTGGAGTGCAATCGCGTGACCTCAGCTCACTGAAACCTCCACCTTTCAGGTGCAAGCAATTCTCCAGCCTCAGCCTCCCCAGTAGCTGGGATCACAGGCATGCACCACCACATCTGGCTAATTTTTTTTTTTTTTTTTTTTTTTTTTTTTTTTTTATAGAGACAGGGTTTCACCATTTTGGCCAGGCTGGGCTTGAACTTCTGACCTCAGGTGATCCGCCCACCTCGGCCTCCCAAAGTGCTGGGATTAAGGCATGAGCTACCGCACCCAGCAATAGTTTTTGTTTTTTTCTTAGGACAGATACTCTCTTTTGTTGTTTCAAATGACATAAATCAGTCAGCGTCCCAGTAGGAAGCAGATGAACTCTCAAACTGAGTAACTGGAAGTTTCATAAAGAGACTCTTTACTAAGGAGTGGGCCCAGTGCAGGGAAAAGACAAAGGTCAGTGCAGTACCTCACAGCTAGTCATTACTAAGCCCAGGCCTGAGGGGAGTACAGAGCTATTGCTAACTTTGGGGAGAAAACTGGGTGCACAGTGCCAGGAAGGCGGTGGCTACCAACAGGGAGGGAGCCTCACAGTGATCACTTTGACCTCAGACTCCTCTCTCCCCGCCCCCGATCTCCCACCCCCAACATTTTGAGCTGCTCCAATTGGCCAAAGCCAATTGGTAGGCCGAGCTCAGGAGCCCATTGGTGAGCCTTGATGGGCCATAGGGTGAGAGAACAGAGCAGAAAAGAGAGGAGAGAGGGCTAGGGAGAGGAGGAAACAGAAGATGTACTGCTTTGTCTCCATAACACCTTGTGTCCCTCTTTCATGGTTTCTCATATTTAGTTTTTATGCTCAGATATCATAATTATCCTCTAATTATCAAAGAAATTTTTCTTAAAAGGCTAAAGAATTGATGGATGTTATTTATTAGAGCCACGTTTCTTAAAATAAATTTTCTTTTCAAAATGTTCAACTATGCCACTTTATAATTTCTATTAAAATAATTATCTCAACCTTGACACAATGTCTAACCTGTCTTTGCAGCTTTTATGCTGCAGGCTGGCTCTTGAAGACTAAATATTTGTCAGGTGTTTGTTATTTAAATTCTAAGCTCTGCAGGTATATTATTTAATACTGTTTACCTTATTTGGAGAATAATTATTTCTTCTCAAGGCAAGCATGAGAAGAAATCGGAAATCACTTGCTGATAAGAATGAAGAAGAGTGAAATCTATTAGGTTATAATATAAAACTATTGAGGGATATGTTCTCTTTCCAGGTCCACAAGGGGGCATAGGTTTAAGGGCAAGAACTTCCTAGCGCCATGCCCCACTCCCATCTCTCTCCCTCCGGGAGATTTAACAGTTTATGTTTAAATTTCTCGGGCACGGGAAGAAATTAAGTGTCAATCACTCTAGCGGAAGCTCTAAGGAACTCCTTTAATTGGCCTTGGGTCTTAGAGAAGGTAGGGGTTCCTCCCAGGTTAAAAGTCCCCTTCTTCCACACCCCTTCGGACTCCATGTTTGGATCCCCTTCCACGAACACTCCCTTCATGGAAGCTGTTTTCCCTCTCCTGGATTTTCCTTCTGGAGTTCCCTTCCACACTCTCTCATGGAAGCATGTCTTCTCCTCCTAAACTCCATCTCTCTCTATTCCCTTCCACTCAGTGTGGAAGCTGCTTTCGTCTCCTGGATTCCATCTTTCTGGATTCTCTCACTCAGGGTGAGAGTTAGCTGTTTCTTTCTTTCTCCACCTGTTATTCTCTCCCTTTAAATAAATCACTTTCTACAAACACTTTTGAGTTCGGCATTTACTGTGCACTGCGCCATGGTCCCCTCTCTCATTCTTGAGTGGGCAGGAGGCCAAGAACCTGGAGAAACATTCTCTCGGAGGAGTAGAGGGCACTCTGAACCTCCCGTACCCCAATATTACATTATCACATATGGGTTAGATCAATGTGTCTCATAAGAGTATTCATGAGCCTCCTCAACCTTCTTGTAATGTATACAAATCCCTGAAAATCTAGGATAATTACTGCTTTGATTTGTTCACACTTCACATACAGCTTTCATGATAGTATTGGACTATCTAAGAAATATGAAACATACAAGATGAACAATCATTTTAGCATCCCTCTTCTTATGGGGTAAAAATTAAAACTGGCAATATTCTTTGGAAAATCTCAGTGATCATTGTAGATGCAAAAGAAAACCTGTAAATTTTACTTTATTTTTTTGAATTTAGAATGTGATCTTGGGAAGGCAAAATGCAATGAATTATCTGAGGAGATCTGGTCACTTGATTAAGAAGAGTCACAGGTGTCTGAGCACAATAAATGTCTATAGCTAGACTAACTACTAATCTGAATGACAATACCATATTTTCATATTTTAAATAACATGGAAAAGTATAACACCTTTGTGAAGAAAGAGTTAAATCAGCAGGTTTGGTTGCTCTTTCTTTGCATGTCTCTCTATGGGAAACTCAAATCATGATTGCACCTTGAGAACATGGTTCCCTGGAAGCTTCTTTATGTTAATACTTGATCATTCTGTTCTGTACACCTAAAACAGTGGATAGTGACATAACAGCTTATCCACATTGTTTTGCACAAACATCAGAATGTATGATATGCACCTGGTCACACTGGAGTTTTGACTTCAGGTTGTCATGGCAGGTTGCATAGCGGAAGGTACTAATGTGATCAGCCCTCCATGAAAGCCATTTAACATAATCTCAAATTTCATGGAGGCTTTGTTCATTTTTAATTTTTTTTTGTTTTTATGTGTCTGGTTGGGGTAATTTGAAAGCCTTCAAGCTCTGAAGTTTGTTCTTCTACTTATTTGAGTCTATTGTTGAAACTTTCCAGTGCATTTTGTATCTCTAAGTATGCCTTTCATTTCCAGAAGTTGTGATTTTTTTTTATATAATATCTACTTCTCTGGAGCATTTCTCATTTATATCTTGTATTGTTTTTTAAATTTCAAGTTGTTTTTCACATTTCTCTGGTATCTCCTTGAGTAGCTTAATAATCAGCCTTCTGAATTCTCTATCTGGCAATTCAGAGATTTCTTCTTGGTTTAGATTCATTGTTGGGGTAGATATCTGTTAAGTCCATTTGTTCTAGGTATAGTTTAAATACATTGTTTCTTTGTTGACTTTCTGTCTTGATGACCCGTGAGAAAGAAGAGAAATCTAAATGTTTGGAAAACATATTTGAGGTAATAATCAAGGAAACCTTCCCTGGCCTCACTAGACACCTAGATATCCAAATACAAAAAGCTCAAAATAACACTTGGGAAATTCATCACAAAAAAAATCATCACCCAGGCACATAGTCATCAGGTTATCTAAAGCCAAGACAAAGGAAAAAATCTTAAGAGCTGTGAGGCAAAGGCATCAGGAAACCTATAAAGGAAAACCTAGCAGATTAACAGCAGATTTCTCAGCAGAAACCCTATAAGCCAGAGAGATTGGGGTCCTATTTTTAGCCTCCTCAAACAAAATAACTGCCAGTCAAGAGTTTTGTATCCAGCAAAACTAAGCTTCATAAATGAAGGAGAGATAAAGTCTTTTTCAGACAAACAAATGTTGAGAGAATTTGCCAGTACCAAGCCAGCATTATAAGAACTGCTAAAAGGAATTCTAAAGGAAACAAAACCCTGAAATACACTAAAATGGAACCTCCTTAAAGCATAAATCTCACAGAGCCTATAAAATAATAACACCAAGACAAACACATACACACACACACACACACACACACCCCCCCCAAAGTATTAAGGCAACAACTAGCATGATGAATAAAATAGTACATCTCAATACTAACACTGAATCTAAATGGCCCATATGCTCCACTTAAAAGATTCAGAGTGGCAGAATGGATAAAAATCCTCCAACCCAGTGTCTGCTGTCTTTAAGAGACTCATCTAATGCATAAGTATTTGCATAAACTTAAGGTAAAGGTTTGGCAAAAGATACGCCATAAAAACGGAAACCAAAAGTGAGCAGGTATAGCCATTCTTATATCAGACTAAACAGATTTTAAAGGAGTAACAGTTTAGAAAGACAAAGAGGGACATTATGTAATGATAAAATGGTCAGTCCAACAGGGAAATATCACAATCCTAAATGTATATGCACTTAACATGGGAACTCTCAAATATGTAAAACAATTATTACTAGACATAAGAAATGAGATAGACAGCAACACAATAATAGTGGGGACTTCAATGCTCCACTGACAGCAGTGCACGGGTCATCAAGACAGAAAGTCAACAAAGAAACAGTGTATTTAAACTATACCTAGAACAAATGGACTTAACAGATGTCTACCCCACAACTCAGAATATACATTCTTTTCATTAGCACATGAAATGTTCTCCAAGATAGGCCGTATGATAGTCCATAAAACAAGTCTCAATAAATTAAGAAAATTGAAATTATATCAAGTCACCTCTCAGACCACAGTGGAATAAAATTAGAAATTAACTCCAAAGGGAAGACTCAAAACTATACACATGCACGGTAATTAAATAATCTGCTCCTGAATTAACTTTGGGTCAACAATGAAATCAAGTTGGAAATTTAAAAATTCTTTGAACTGAATTATAATAGTGACACAATTTAAAACCTCCAGGATATAGCAAAAGCAGTGCTAACAGGAAGGTTCATAGCATTAAATACCTACATCAAAAAATCTCAAAGCACACAAATAGATGATCTAAGGTCACACCTCAAAAAACTAGAGAAACAAGAACAAACCAAACCCAACCCAGCAGAAGAAAAGAAATAACAAAGATCAGAGCAGAATTAAATGAAATTCAAACCTAAAAATGCAAAAGATAAATGAAACAAAAAGCTGGTTCTTTGAAAAGATAACAAGACCATTGACAGACCATTAGCGAGATTAACCAAGAAAAGAAGAGAAAAGATAATAAGCTCAATTAGAAGTGAAACAGTAGATATTACAAACAATATCACAGAAATACAAAAGATTGTTCAAGGCTACTAAGAACACCTTGATATGCACAAACTAGAAAATCTAGAGGTGATAGATAAATTCTTGGAAATTATGCAATCCTCCTAGATTAAATCAGGAACAAATAGAAACTCTGAACAGACAAATAACAAGCAATGAGATTGAAACAGTAATTTAAAAATCACCAAAAGGAAAGTCCAGGATCAAATAAATTCACAAATGAATTTTATCAGGCATTCAGATAACTGGCACCAATCTTACTGAAACTGTTCCAAAAGATGGAGAAAGAAGGAATTATCCCTAAATCATTCTATGAAGCCAGTATCACCCTAATTCCAAAACCAAGAAAGGACATAACAAAAAAAAGAAAACTATAGATCAATATTCCTGATGAACATAGATGCAAAGATCCTCTACAAAATACTAGCTAACTGAATCCAACAGCATACCAAAAAGATAAGCCACCATGATCAGCTGGGTTTTATACCAGGAATGCAAGGATGGTTTACAATATGCAAGTCAATAAATCTGATACACTACATAAACAGAATTAGAAACAAAACCCATATGATCATCTCAATAGATGTAGAAAAAGTGTTTGACAAAATCTAGCATCACTTTATGTGTAAAACCCTCAGCAAAACTGGCATAGAAGGGATATACTCAAGGAAATAAAAGCCATCAATGACAAACCTACAGCCAATGATATGCTGAATAGGGAAAAGTTGAAAGTATTCCCCTCTGAGAATTGGAACAAGACAAAGATTCCCATTTTCACCACTTCTATTTAACGTAGTGCTGGAAGTCCTAGCCAGAGCAATCAGACATGAGAAAGAAATAAAAGCCACCCAAATCGGTAAAAAGGAAGTCAAACTGTCTCTGTATGCTGATAATATGATCATATACCTAGAAAACTCTAAAGACTCATTCAAAAAGCTCCTAGATCTTATAAATAAATTGAGCAGAGTTTCAGGATACAAAATCAATATACCTGAATCAGTAACACTGCTATATACCAATAATGATCAAGCTGAGAATCAAATCAAGAACTCAACCCCCTTTACAACAGCTGCAAAATAAATAAAATACTTAGGAATATACCTAACCAAGGAGATGAAAAATATCTCTACAAGGAAAACTATAAAACACTGCTGAAAGAAATCATGGATGACACAAACAGATAGAAACACATCCCATGCTCATGGATGGGTAGAATCAATATTATGAAAATGACCATACTGCCAAAAGCAATCTACAAATTTAATGAAATTCTCATCAAAATACCATCACCATTCTTCACAGAACCTGAAAAAACAATCCTAAAATTCACATAGAACCAAATAAAGACCCTGCATAGCCAAAACAAGACTAAGCAAAAAGGACAAATCCAAAGGCATCACATTACCTGACTTCAAACTATACTACAAAGTTATAGTTACCAAAACAGCATGGTACTGGTATAAAACTAGGTATATAGACCAATAGAACAGAATAGAGAACCCAGAAATAAAGCCAAATATTCACAGCCAGCTGATATTTGACAAAGCAAACAAAAGCATAAAGTGGGAAAAGGGCACCATATTCAACAAATGGTGCTGGGATAATTGGCAAGCCACATGTAGACGAATGAAGCTGGATCTTCATCTTTCACCTTATACAAAAATCAACTCAAGATGGATCAAAGACATAAATCTGAGACCTGAAATCATACAAATTCTAGAAGATAACATTGGAAAAACTCCTAGACATTGGCTTAGGCAGAGTTCATGACCAAGAATCCAAAAGCAAATCCAACAAAACAAAGATAAATAGATGGAAATTAATTAAACTAAAAATCTTCTACACAGCAAAGAAATAATCAGCAGAATAAACAGACAATCCACAGAATGGGAGAAAATTTTTGCAACTATGGATCTAACAAAGGACTAATATCCAGAATCTACAAGGAATTCAAACAAATCAGCAAGAAAAAAAATAATAATCCTATCAAAAAGTGGACAAAGGACATGGATAGACAATTCTCAAAAGGTGATATACAAATGGCCAACAAACATATGAAAAAACATTCAACACCACTAATTATCTGGGAAATGCAAATTGAAACCACCATGAGATACCACCTTACTCCTGCAAGAATGGCCATAATTTAAAAATAAAAAAAACAGCAGATGTTGGTGTGGATATGATGAAAAGGGAACACTTTTACATTGCTGGTGGGAATGTAAACTAGTACAACCACTATGGAAAATAGTATGGAGATTCTTTATAAGACTAAAAGTAGAATTACCATTTCATCCAGCAATCCCACTACTGGGTATGTACCCAGAGGAAAAGAAGTCATTATATGAAAAAGACACTTGTACACACATGTTTATAGCAGCACAATTTGCAATTGCAAAAATATGGAAATAAAGATCCCCATTAACCGAGTGGATAAAGAAAATGTGGTATATTTCTATACCATGGAATACTACTCAGCCATAAAAAGGAACAAAATAATGGCATTTGGAGCACCTGGATGGGCTTGGAGACCATCATTCTAAGTGAGATAACTCAGGAGTGGAAAACCAAACATCGTATCTTCCCACTTATAAGTAGGAGCTAAGCTATGAGGACGCAGAGGTGTAAGAATGATATAATGGACTTTGGGGACTTGGTCGGAAGGGTGGGAGGACGATGAGGGATAAAAACTACACATTGGGTACAGTGTACACTGCTAGGGTGATGAGTGCACCAGAATTTCAGAAATCATCACTAAAGAACTTTTCCATGCAACCAAACACCACCTCTTCCCCAAAAACTAATGAAATAAAAATATAAAATATGTATGTATGTATCTATCTATGTATAATTGACACTACAAATTTAGAAAAATAATACAGTTTATATTTTGTAATTAAAAAAAAACATTAAAAATTGTATGAATAAACCCATAAAAACTTAAGCAGCTTTGGCAAAATTTTAATAAATTTCAATGACTTCTTTTTGAGGCTAAATTATCTACAGGTATTATAGTTCCAGGCAAATAAAATTCTCTTTTCATAAACCTTCTGTTACTTCCTATATCCATTGGGCTTTTGTCCTTTACCATCCTCTTTCATGTTCTGGATCAAATTCTTTATTTCAAGATAAAAACAATTTTCTCTCTTTTTTTAAATTTTGAGCTAGAGTCTTGTTCTGTCACCTAACCTGGGGTGCAGTAGCATGGTCTCAGCTCATGGCAACCTCCACCTTCCAGGTTTAAGTGACTCTCCTGCCTCAGCCTCCCAAGTAGCTGGGATTACAGGTGTGTGCCAACATGCTCAGCTAATTTTTTGTATTTTTAGTAGAAATAGGGTTTCACCATGTTGGCCAGGCTGGTCTCGAACTCCTGACCTCAAGTAATATGCCCACCTTGGCCTCTCAAAGTGCTGGGATTACAGGTGTGAGCCACCACACCCGGCCCAATTTTCTCTTAATAAGCAGAAACACCTCCCCCCGTGTTGCAGAAACAGCTGTACTTTTTCAGCACCCACTATTGTTCCTCCTGTAGTATAGTCTTGAGAACCCCTGTTAATTATAACTTTTCCCAAAGCAGGCTCCTTTGTTCCATAGCAAAACCTGAAGATATCTTTTAAAAAATCTAATTGAATGAATTTGTGATTCCAATTTATTTAAAGCAGATTATTATGAGTGTTAGGAAGCCTTATAGAAATGAGACACTTTATATTTTAGAGCTGATTTTTAGATTTTCTAGATCAAACCTACGCATATTTTGATGCAGGAAGGCTGACCTAAGATGTCTCTACCCAGTGGATGCAGACATGCCTGGACATGTTTGGGAACTGTGGAAACAGCAAGGTAGGACTGGTTCACATACATCCGGGAGAGTCCAGACAGCCTCTAAAAAGAATTCTCCATTCAGACGAGGTTTACAACTGGTTTTATATCTCAACACAATGGGATTAATGTAGCTCATATGACAGTGCTCCCCAAAGAGGTGAGGGAGACGAACACCTCTATTGAGTCAGCTAGGACTACTCTTGGCTATAAGTTATAGAAAACATGACTACACAGAAGCTCACATAGTTTTTCGTTTGTTTGTGTTTGTTTGGTTGGTTTGTTTTTGAGATGGAGTTTTGCTCCATCGCCCAGGCTGGAGTGCAGTCGCACAATCTTGGCTCACTGTGACCTCTGTCTCCCAGGTTTGAGCAATTCTTCTGCCTCAGCATCCCAAGTAACTGGGATTACAGGCACCCACAATCATGCCTGGCTATTTTATGTATTTTTAGTAGAGACGAGTTTTCACCATGTTGGCCAGGCTGGTCTTGAACTCCTGACCTCAGGTGGTCTGCCCACCTCAGCCTCCTCAAGTGCTGGGATTACAGGCATGAGCCACCATGCCCAGCAAGCTCACATAATTTAAGGAGGATTTTTTTTCCCTCACAAAGCAAGCAGTTCAGAAGAGGTAGCTGCTGGTATTAGTTTAGGGGTTTGCAGACTTCAGGGCTGAGTTCTCTACAATTCCGTTGGCCTTTTCCTCATGGTCAAAATATGGCTGCTGAACTTCCAGCCACTAAGTCCAAATTCCAGCCAGAAAGTAGAAAACAGGAATGAAGGAGAGAAAAGAGAAAGAAGGGGCAATATTGTCATCAGAAAAGCATAGTTTTTCCCCCAAATGTCCAGTAGGCTTTTGCCGATGGCTTAGCAGTCAGCTGGTAACATTTGGGCATGGCAGCTGAACAAATGGCTGTCCTGCTGAAATCAGGATTCTATTCATAAGGAAGAAGATATGAATAAATATTGGCTATGTGAATGAGTCAGAAAACTGATCCCATTTCATGTAGTTCAAAGAGAAAGGGAGTGGATACAAAGAATCAAGTGCTTGCAAGATGGTTTAAAGGACTAAAGGAAGGAAGGGAAGGGAAGGCTGGGGCAGGCTTTCAGGTTCACTGCCAGATTTCAGACGTTGGAATGCTCCGACCACAGAAAACCACCACCAATGACTAGAGCTACCTGCAGCACCAAGGCAGGTGATTCACAGGGAAAAAATCAGGGTGGCTGCAAAGCCCCATGTCTGCAAAACACAATGTGTCTGCCCACCACTGCTGGAGGAAACCTGTGACCTCTGTTTCCCTTCTGCCTTCCAGTTCTCAGTGAGTGTCTCTCATTGGGAAATTTAAATTGGAAGCCTGCTGGCAACCGATTCTGGGAAATATAGTTCCTAGGCTTCTAGCCCCTGTGTTACAGAGGAGTTGGTGAGTACCAAGAACTTGTTTGGGCGTAACTAGCTGTGTACTACATCAATGCAGGGTAGAGGCATCAAAATCTTTATGTGTGTGTGGAAAGTTTGGGAATGCCCCCAAGTGCTTCCACTATTGGCCACCTTTGAGAGTCACTTCTTTAAGGAAAGAGAGGCACAAATGCATATGCTCAATGCAAAGACAATAGGTTATCTCCAGAGCGATGTGGACATTCTGAAAATAATTTGCATGTGTGAAATTTGGATCACTCTGTCTTTTGCATGCTCCTTTACCCAATGCTCTCCAATACAAGCTACCTGTGCCTGTGCCAGAGTTCCCAAGAAAGGAGGCTGGGAGAGAAAAAGGGTCGTGCTGCTAGGGCCATAGCGGGTCCTTCTCGGCTGTTGATGAGGAGAAGGATGCTTTGCTCACTTTAGGCCATCAGCACTCGGAACCCAGACAGGGCTGTGAGCAGCCTGTGAGCTACATGACCAACATTAGATGTGAAGCAGAAAAAGGCCTTCACAAAAGAACCACTGAGTCACCATAGCCTCCATCTTGGAGTGGTGGCCTTGTAGCCAGAGACCTAGGTGGCCATGACACTAGCAGATGTCACAGAGTGGTCAGATGACTGATTGAGGAGTGTGGGAGGGATATAGGGCACAGTTGTTAAAATTCTGTACTACAGAAATACTATTATTACATTATTATGTATTATTACTGTGGCCCCCCCCCCCAAAGATAAAGATCAAACCTCACCTTCCAGGAACCTGTCAGAATGAAACTTACCACGCAAACCGTGACAAGCTGCTCCTGGCAGAAAACTAGATTTTGTGGGAGGGTGAGGATGAGAGAGAGGGGAGGGATGGAAGTGGTGAGGGGTGAATCCCTGTTCCTCTCTTTCTGGTGTGGCCTGAGAGTAGCTGAGCCTCACCATTGCTTTCTGTGTTTTGAAAACATGAACTTATTTAAAGGGAATTTGAAAAATACTTGGTTAGTGGTTGCAGGGATTTCCGCAGAAGTGCTCCGAGGAGCCAAAAGCATCATGGGCTTCAGAACGTTGGAATGGTCGCTACATGCGCTGCAGTTGACCTCAGAGGCTGCGGAGGTTTGCAGAGCATAAGTAGCTCTTTTTAGGTAATATGGAGTAAGTAAGACCAGTGGCTTTGGAGCCAAACCCTAAAGTGGATGTGAACTCGTCAGCAGAGCCAAAGCGGAGGTTTTTAGAATGAGGGTGATGTCATGACTGAGAAGAGTTCAATTCAGTTGCATGGTCATCTGGTCACAATTCTGAGTTATGGCTGGAGTACAGCCCTGGCTTCATAAGCCAGAGAGAGGGAGGGAAGGAGGGAAGGAGGGAAGGAGCAAAAAGAAAGAAAAGGAGGAAGCAGCACACAGGAGGCTGGACAGGGCCTGGGACTGGCTCCCTGGCTTCCATCCCTGGAGAGGCCTGTTGAGGGGCTTGTGGGTATGACAGCTGCCTCGTGGGAGGGGAGCCCAGAGCCACAGGGAACGCTATGCTGTGGGTTAGGGTCTCAGGCTTCTGGCTGAGGAAGGCATCTCCCCAAGGTGGACAGAGCTGGCGGTAGCTGCCAAGGATGTCACCATGGAGCATATGAGGACAGGGCCCAGCTCTGCCAATGGCTCCCCTTTTTTTTTCTGGGGAAACAAGGGGGCATAGAGTCTCTTGTGACCCTTCCTGGAAAGGACTGGGAACCTCAAGTGGAGCCAGACCTGCTGGCCCAGAGTGCCTCTCTCAATTCAAGACATTGGCTAATGAATAGCTGAGTTGAAGCAGAAAAAAAAATGAAAGGAGAAGGGGCCCCTTCAGTGCTAGACGTCTCTTAGGTATTTGGGGGTCAGGGCAGATCCCATGTAAAGGAAGAAGCCAGAGCTCAGGGCAGGACCCACCACCAGGCACTCTCCACTGAGCCCCTCCGAGGGCGGCATTTAGATTCCAATTGAGAAAATTTGGAGTCTTCCAGGGTTGACCTTCAGCAAAACACAGGGTGACCCGGCAACCATGGGACTGAGCTCGGAGAGCAGGGACACCTTAGGTCAGAGAATTTGCACAGGCTTAAAAGAGCAGCTATCACAGCAGGGATGACGTGCGAGGGGTCGGGCTGGGGGACAATAGGCAGGGGGCGTCCATCGCAGCTGAGGATGCCGTAGGCTGCCTGAGTAGCCAGGAGGCAAAGCAAAAGCCAGAGGATGAATGATGGGACCCAGATGAATGCGCTACTGCAGGCAGAGGAAGGGAGATGGGGAAAAGCTGCCGGGAAATCCTCACCATTCATGTCAAAATAAATGACTGCCCTCAGACAGCTGGATATTCCACAACTGGTCAATAGTAAGCACACCTACTAGGTGCAGGGGCTGGTGGGGAAACAAGGATGAATAAAACAGATGACTCCAGAGAGAGAGTGTGCACAAGGATAAACGGTTCTCGCAGCATCCTGTGGGTGCAGCCGCTGTCACTGAGTGCTGCCGTGTGCCCTGCTATGAGCTGCTCACGAGCACTGTTCTACACCCACCACGCTCCACCCCTCAGCTGGGTTTCATTGTCCTATCGTGGGGATAAGAAAAGGGAGGCCCAGAGAAAGAGAGAGAGAGAAGAATGTGCTCAAGGCTCCATGGCTGCTTATTGGAGAGGGTGCAGGAGGCCCACGCTTGACCTTGGCTTAACAACGCCATCCCCAGGGCCATGTCTCCCTTTGGACAAGGAGGTAAGAAACAGCCTCATGCTCTTCCTCCTCTGCCCACACTCCTCCTTTCCAGACCTCACCGTTACGCCTTTATAATAGTTGACTACGCATTTGGGTCATGTCTCCAAGTGCCCACCTCATTTTTGCCTTTTTTAGGAGCAACTAATAATAATAGTAATATTGAGATGAACTTTCTGACCTTAAGGAGCATATACTCTAAGGGAAAGTCTGACTGCACACCTGCAGATTAGCCTGAGAATAGTTTCAAAGCCCTCAGCCCGACCATAGAGAAAATGAAAAGCACATCTGCTAAGAGACACCAAATCAAATGAGGCATCAAGGTGGAGTTGGGGCGATCAGGGAAGGCTTCCTGAAGGAGGTGGGTTTAAAAGAGAAATGTGGAGGATGCAGTGTACCCAGTTATGGGAGACTACATTCTGAGAAGGTGTGAGCTGGTCACAAAAGAAGGATAGATCTGGGGAAGAGAGTGATCTGGAAGCCAGGAGTCAAGGAGGAAAGAAGTTAGATTTGCTTTAATTTGAGCACATGGTCTGCAGAGGAGAGTAACCAAGGATGGGCTTGGAGAGGCTGTGACTGCACCTGTAGGAGAGCTGGGAGCACCAGGGAGACCCAGAATACTCTGTAGGTTCAAACAAACAAACAAAAACCCTTCTGATGGTTTGTTACCAAGGTCACACCTATCAGGATGCAACGCTGGCTCACTCTCTCTCATCCGACCTCAATGCTCTCAGCCCCACGGCCCTAAGTGTGGGGAGATTCAGAATTGCTGTTGAATGATGCATCTGACAGGTGAGAATCTGTACCTTGTCTGCACAAGCCTGCAGAACTTTGTGGAGAAATGACTTTAAATAATGACTGCGGGCACCCAGCTTTGCACATGCTCAGAAGTCACCCCTCGTCTCAGTGGCAGGCTGGTAAATGTTCCTGGCTCTCCAGGGAAGAAAGCCCTGATTGCTAGTGGTTGACAATTTCTGTAGTATAAATATATCCTCTATGGCTTATTTCAAGCCACCAACACAAAGCTGATGATAGCAGAGCTGGAATGTGACGCACACAGTCAGCTCTGGAAAGCTGGTACCTTCAGCTGCAGCCCACTACTGCCGGAGTTCGTCCTGCACTGGCCTGGCTCACTCCCACCCCCTTTCAACACTAGCTTTTCCTTACTCTGCACACCCTCACCCAGACCCCGTCTGAGTCTTTCAGAGCCCACACCACCTCCGCGTGTCCTTCAGAGTGTTTATCACAAACCGTGACAATACACTTATTTTGTGACTCTCTGATGTTTCCATCCCTCGACTAGATTATGAGTTTCATGAAGACAGGGCTGTGAGTCTTTGTTCCCATGCACAGTGCCTGGCATTCATACAAGATGAGTGTGAAATTGCTAAATGAAGGAAGGAAAGAATCACAAATATTCTTTCGACATTTAGTGGAAACTTCATTTGACAGAGTCACTTTGACCCCCACCTCTGGAACTGCAGATCCATTACACGACATTAGTTCACTCTCAGGGGTGCCACATAGAGACATAGGTAGAAAAAGATCGTGGAAAAAACAATAGGACAGGCAGAGGGCACATATGTGACTGGTGAGAACTCACAGCAAGAAAACACTTGAGCCTGCTTGGCAAATGAGTTGGGCTTATCAAATCTTGGCTCTGAGCTTCTTTCCACGGGAACAAAGGAGACCACGGAAAGATAACGTTAAGCTGTGAGCTGTCACAGTCACTCCTGATTGTCCTGGCTTGACTGGAGCTCTGAAACCGCCTCATACCTGGAACAGAAGCCATGTGGAAACAAAGCCCCAGCATCACCCCTATCTGCCTGGAATGCTATTGTGTGAAGGTGTAATGTTTGAAGCTGTGGCCGCTGTCTTGTGACAATGGGACACCCCGTGCAGTCAGGATGAGGACGGCAGAGGACGATGCTGGGAAAAGCCTGGATCTGGGGACATCCCTGAGCCACTACGCCCTGAGACCAGCTATCTGGGCTTCTTGTTTTTGTAAGATAATTTCATGTATTTATGATAAAATTATTAAAATGTTGGTATCCTGTTACGCACAGCTAGAGCTGTTCCTATTAAGTGGAATCAAATGCCTGCGTCACATTGGGGAACCTCCCTCAGGAGGGCCTGGATTGCATCATGGGGTGGCTTTGGACAGGCAGGGGCTGGCATTAGATACAGCCTCCATCACTGGATAGGATAGAAAGCCAGGAGGAGAGGCAAGGGGGAGGCCGGGCAGGGCAGCTCCCCCAGCTCAAAGGGGGCTTCTGTCTCACCCCTTCTCTCTGAAGCAGTGGAGTCATGTAGGTGCCAAACAGAGGTTCCTGGCCCACCAAGGCCCTCCATGGCCCAGTGAGGAATAGACAGAAGAGGATACAGACAGGAGGGAAAGGATCTTGGCAGTAAGCCCTGGAGTGTGTGTGCACATGTGTGTGCGTAAGTGTGTGTGTGACTCTCGATACACAGACACACTGAGACACACACCCTGGAGCAGGGAGAGCCAGCTGGCAGGCAGGTGTGCCCCTGAGCATCTCTGCCATGCCAACCCTGGGTCTCCTGCAGGGGTGATGTGTTCCAATAGGGTCCCCTATTTGGAAGTGGAGTCATGGGGGTAGGGGGACCATGCCTCTGGATAAGAGTCTAGACTGGAGGATACCTTCACTCTAGGGGAATGAAGCCAGGGAAAAGTGTTTGTGGAGTGGAAACTAGGATGTACCCTCAGCTCTTCAGAGCGGGGCTCATACACTTTCTTTAGACTCCTTTCGTGCCCATCCTGATGCTACGTTCTAGGGGTAACTCGTCCTTCTCTACAGCTAAGCTGTGAGGCAGGGACAGAGGCAAGGCCCGCCACTCCTGACAGTGGTGCACACGGTTGACGCACAAGTGAAGAAATATTATCTTGTCACTGTTATGGGGGGACCGGTATACCCCTAGGCTGGGGTGGCTTGTGATGGTGCTCATGACATCTACTCAATGTGTGTTATATTCCAGGAATAGTGCAATGTAGGCACCAGCATGTGTGGGTCTCTGTGTGTGCACAGGTATGCGTGTGCACATATGCATCTGTGTGTGTAGGGTAGGGAACGATGCTGTCACCAGTTACCACTTCTTTTCTATCCTTTGTCTTTTGAGATCTTTTATTTTGTTTTATTTTATTTTTTAGCCCATACAGTTGTAGGTCAACAAATGCTAAAAAAAATTTTTTAATAAAAGCTTGCCACAATTTACATGAAAACACGGCCCATTCTAATTACAGGGGGCCTTAAAAGCAGAGAACTTTCTCTGGCTGGAATCAGAGAGATGAGGCAGGAGAGAAAGGCAGAAGAGACATGGCAGAGGGAAGTCAGAGAGATTCGAAGTATGAGAAGAACGTGACCAGCTTTTGTTGTGTGAAGCCAGAGGGGGCATGGCGAGGGCGGCTCTGCAGAGCAGAGAGAGGCTCTTGGATTACATCACAAAGGGACTAAATCCTAAATTCTCTTCTACAGCCTCTGGATCAGGGCCCAGACTGGTGGATACCTTGATTTTGGACCATAAGACCGGAAGCGGAGCCACACTGTACCAGACTCCCGACCTATAGAACTGTCAGATAATAAGTGGGTATTTTTTTAAGCTGCAGAATTTGTGGTCCTTTGTTAGGAAACTAACAGCAATGGGAGATAATCCATCCTCCCACCTGGATTTGCAGAGGCCCCTGGATGCCAGTCTGTCTCGGGTGGTTCCTCAGCCTCTCCCCCTCAGGAAAAAACAATGCTACCCTCTCTCAATTCTATGCTGCTTAGTCCCTGGCCTGGGAACCAAGAAACTAATTCCTGCTACGTAAATAGCAGTGACATGGATGTCTTTTAGCTGAGGCTTTGGAGTGGATTTAACAGGAGACTCACAGGCATTCACATGGGTTGGAGGCGACAGTGCAAACCAAACCAACAGAGCCGACTCTTGTCCCAGCTCAGCCTCAGCTCACAAATCTCATTTCTGATGTTACTTCTGAGGGATCCGGTCACAGGAAGCAGACTACAGGCTAAGCAGCCTTTTGGGGCTGACTCAGCCAGGGGCCTTATGGGATTTAAAGCCCAGGCTCCAGAGTGTCTAGGACTGGGACAAGAGGCCACAAAACCAGCATCCAGCCAGGTCCCACTGTGTCCAGCCAGGTCCTACCTGCCAATCAATGCCTCCTTCTGCTAAGTGGTGACTGCTTTTGTTTCCCAGAAGCCATCTCATTGAAGCTTGTAGTCATCTTCTCTCTTCCTCCAGGGAGACCCCCAGCTCGGGAGACAGAGGTCTACATGGCCTGCACCAGCTCTCCTTCCTGCCTCTGCAGCCTCGATAGGCTCAGCCTCTCCTCTGTGAATCCGCGTCACTGATGAACATGCTCAGCAGGACGAGGCCGAGGGCATCTTTGCTGGAATGTTCGTTCCAATATTCTAGGTGGCAAACTCCACGCCCTGTGACCCTCCTCAAGAACGTGCTCCTCTAGGGTAACACCAAGTCAGTCACTGCTTCCCCTTGAAGACAGTCGTTCAATCAGTCTCTGCCTCCCCACCCCACGGGCACAGTCCTCGGGTCTTGTCCAGAAACCCCTTATCTGCTGTCTTTCACTGATGTGCCAATCCTGGCACCCGGCAAGGAGGGCAATGTGGATGCTTGGATATACTTGCTCACACTGCATTCGTGCTTCTCAGCAGGGGGCACTCCCAGGAGAGGCAGCGTGGCTCAGCAGTTAGGACACTGCCCTGGAGCCAGGTGCCGCGGTGTGGATCCTGGCTCTGCCACTTGCTACCTGCATGGCACTGGGCAAGCCGTTTAACCACACTCTCTGTCTCAATAATCATCTGCAGAGTCAAAGTCATCATCATACCTATTTAAATGCTATTTAAAAAGAATGAGATCCTGTCATTTGCAGAGCATACATGGATGGCACTGGAGGTCATTATGGTAAATGAAATGAGCCAGGCAGGGGAAGATAAACATCGCATGCTCTTACTCATATGTGGGAGCTTTTTAAAAAGTTGATCCCGTGGAGGTGAAGAGTAGAATGATAGATACCAGAGGCTAGGAAGGTTGTAGGTATGGGGCGTGGAGGACAAAGCGAGGTTGGTTCATGGATACAAACATACAGTTAGAAGGAATAAGTTCTAATGCTCAATAGTGGAATAGGGTAACTGTAGTTAACAGCAATGTATTGTATATTTCAAACTAGCTAAAAGTGAGAACGTGAAATGTTCCCAAACCATACAAATGGTAAATACTAGAGTCAGTAGTTATCCAAAATACTCTGACTCAATAATGACACATTCTATGCATGTAACAAAATATCATATGTACAAATGTTATGTATCAATAAAAATCATCATACCTATTTATTAAGGTGGTTATGGACACTAAATTAGTAATAGCACATGTAAAGCTCAAATGTTAGCTATTTTTATTACTGCTTACTTCTCTGGGTATTGGCAAGCCCTGCTTACTAATCCATTCTACATCCTGTCCTCGAGGCCTTGAGCTCATGGTTATTATCCGCTTTGGCTGAATACTCCAGGGGTACGCTGGTTCCTGCTGGGCAGGTCTCGTTAAAATCAGGGGGTGTATGGGTTATTTTTTTAATGCACCTCCTTTCAAAGTTGAGAAAAATGATAGGGACACTTCTGGACAATGAGCAGAAGCTTTCAGACCTCGGGCAAAGAGAGACCGTTAGGTCCCCACACGCTAGAATGCAAACTCTCGACAGGTAGCAACCCTGCCCCTCTCAGTGCCTGAATTCTTCTTAGGATCTAGCACATTGCCAAACACAAAATGCTCCACTCACATTTTCTGAATGAATGAATGAATGAATGACCAGAGGGATAGAGGGATAGCACATGCTAAAAGACAACATGCTTTGGAGTCTTTTGATGGAAAGCCTACATCTCACTGTTACGCTTTTTGAAAGACTGAATTTTTGGTAAAGCTTGGCCGTGACCGCTTTGCAGGCCGTTTTGTAAATATCCTCTGGGTTATTTGGCACCCTCACCATGTGACCCACTCTGAGGCTTGGGTCTGCAGCTGAACTTTGGAGAGGTCCAGTTGTCCTGTGGGGAGGAGGTGGCCTGTTTGCCAGGGCGGCAGCCCATTGTCACCCTTTGTGGTGGAGAATCAGGGCAGTTGACCTTTGTGAGACCTTTGCCCTCAGAGGTGTCAACTCCGCCCTAGGTAATTTCTCCAGAGCGGAACTAGATTTGGAAGCTGGAGAGACATCAGTGACTAATGGCTTCAATGTCAAGGGTGGAAAGGAGATTTGCATACAGGTAGGGTGTGCCTCTGTGGGTTAGATTAAGGCAGTTTAGAAGTCTAATAATAGGCTTTCTAACAGATTTCTGAGGTCTCACAGGCTTCTGTTGCCTGGGGTTGACTCATCTTTCCAGTGCCTCAGGCAGGTTTCCATAAAAGTGCCTTCCTGTAGGGAATTCAAAACTGGATTTCCTGTCACCTGTGGATGAGGATTGTAGCTCTGTGTTGAAGCTTTCAGTACAGCTCCTGACTTGGGCATGACCTTGGCCTGATTGAGATCATAGCATCTTCCTAAGCCAGGGTTTTGAGCCGGAGTTCTGTACCCAGGCATGCCCCACCACCCGCTTCCCTGCTTGCCCTTTATAGCTCGGCTCTTGCAGCTGCTGAGGAAACGTTAAGCGTCCCAAGGCACGGAAACAGAAGGCACACCATAAAGCCCTTGACAGAAGATTTTGCTAGGAAGTCTGGAGCCAACATGGTCTTCCTCCTAGCTCTCCCTCAGAAAACATGTCCAGCCACCATCTAATCCTTCTTCTCGCCACCCTCAGCCCTTGTAAACCCTTTAATTTGTTTCTCTTTTCTTCTTTTCCTGCCACCCAGTCCAAGCTATAACCTTTTTTCTCCCGGAAAAGCCTCATGAAGAACACCTTGCTTCCAGGCTTGTTCCTGTAATCCATTCTCTACATATTAGCCAAAGTATATTTTTTAAATGTAAATCGAATTGCGTTGCTCCCCTTTAGAAATCCTCCAATGGCTGGGCCAGGTGTGATGGCTCAGGCCTGTAACCTCAGCACTTTGGGAGGCCAAGGTGGGTGAATCATGAGGTTAAGAGATCAAGACCATCCTGGCCAACATGGTGAAACCCTGTCTCTACTAAAAATACAAAAATTAGCTGGGCTTGGTGGCACGCACCTGTAGTCCCAGCTACTTGGAAGGCTGAGGCAGGAGAATCGCTTGAACCCGGGAGCCAGAGGTTGCAGTGAGCCAAGATCACACCACTGCACTCCAGCCTGGCCACAGCAAGACTCAATCTCAACAACAACAAAAAAGATTTGCTGGCAAGATGGCCAAATAGGAACAGCTCCGGTGTGCAGCTCCCAGCAAGATTGAGGTAGATCTCCGCGTTTCCAAATGAAGTACCTGGTTCATCTCATTAGGACTGGTTGGACAGTGGGTGCAGCCCGAGGAGAGCAAGCCGAAGTGGAGTGAGGCATTTTCTCACCCAGGAAGTGCAAGGGGCCAGGGAACTCCCCCTGCTAGCCAAGGGAAGCCATTAGGGGACTGTTCCCTGCACTCTGGCCCAGATACTGCACTTTTCCCATGGTCTTCACAACCTGAAGACCAGGAGATCCCCTCCGGTGCCAACAAAACCTGGGACCTGGGTTTCCAGCACAAAACTGGGTGGCCATTTGACCAGACCCCAAGTTAGCCAAAACAGTTTTGCTTTTCATACCCCTGTGGCGCCTGGAATGCCAGCGAGACAGAACGGTTCACTACCCTGGAAAGGGGGCCGAAGACAGGGAGCCAAGTGGTCTGGCTTAGTGGGTCCCACCCCGATGAAGACCAGCAAGCTAAGATCCACTGGCTTGAAATTCTCACAGCCAGTACAGCAGTCTGAGCTCGACCTGGGATGTTTGAGTTAGGTACGAGAAGAGGTGTCCACCATTGCTGAGGCTCGAGTTTTAACATCACAGTGTAAACAAAGTCACTGGAAAGTTCAAACTAGGTGGAGCCCACAGCAGTTCAGCAAGGCTTCTGCAGACAGACTGTGTCACTAGATTCCTGCATCCCTGGAGAGGGCATCTCTAAAAAAAAGGCAGCACCCTGTCAGGGACTTATGCATAAAACCCCCACCTTCCTGGGACAGAGCACCTGGGAAATGGGGGGTATAGGTGCAGCTTCAGCAGACTTAAACATCACTGCCTGGCAGCTCTGAAGAGAGCAGCAGATCTCCCAGCACAGCATTCAAGTTCTGATAAGGGACAGACTGCCTCCTCAAGTGGCTCCCTGACCCTCATGTATCCTGACTGGAAACACCTCCCAGTAGGGGCCAACAGACATCTCACACAGGAGAGCTCTGGCTGGCATCTGGCAGGTACCCTTCTGGGATGAAGCCACCAGAGGAAGGAATAGGCAGCAATCTTTGCTGTTCTGCAGCCCATGCTGTTGATTCCCAGGCAAGCAGGGTCAAGAGTGGACCTCCAGCAAACTCCAGCAGACCTGCAGAAGAGGGGCCTGACTGTTAGAAGGAAAACTAACAAACAGAAAGAAATAGTTTCAACAGCAACAGAAAGGATGTCCAGTCAGAGACCCCATCCAATGGTTGCCAACTTCAAAGACCAAAGGTAGGTAAGTCCAGGAAGATGGAAAGAAACCAGTGGAAAAAAGGCTGAAAATTCCAAAAAACAGAACACCTATTCTCCTCCAAGTGATCACAACTCCTTGCCAGCAAGGAAACAGAAATGGATGGAGAATGAGTTTGGCGAATTGACAGAAGCAGGCTTCAGAAAGTGGGTAATAACAAAATTCTCCAAGCTAAAGGAGCATGTTCTAACCCAATGCAAAAAAAGTTAATAACCTTAAAAAAAAGGTTACCTGAAATGCTAACTAGAATAACCAGTTTAGAGAAGAACATAAATTACCTGATAGAGCTGAAAAACACAGCATGAGAACTGCATGAAGCATACCCAAGTTTCAATAACCAAATCAATCAAGTGGAAGAAACGATATCAGAGATTGAAGATCAACTCAATGAAACAAAGTGAGAAGACAAGATTAGAGAAAAAAGAGTAAAAAGAAATGAACAAAGCCTCCAAGAAATATGTGATTATGTGAAAAGACCAAATCTTCGTTTGATCGGTGTACATGAAAGTGACAGGGAGAATGAAACCAAGTTGGAAAATACTCTTCAGGATATTATCCAGGAGAGTTTCCTCCACCTAGCAAGGCAGGCCAACATCAAATTCAGGAAATATAGAGAACACCACAAAGATAGTCCTCGAGAAGAACAACCCCAAGACACATAGTCATCAGATTCACCAGGGTTGAAATGAAGGAAAAAATGCTAAAAGCAGCCAGAGAGAAAGGTCAGGTTACCTACAAAGGGAAGCCCATCAGACTCCCAGCGGCTCTCTCAGCAGAAATCCTACAAGCCAGAGGAGAGTGGGGGTACCAGTATTCAACATCCTTAAAGAAAATAATTTTCAACCTAGAATTTTACATCCAATCAAACTAAGCTTCATAAGCAAAGGAGAAATAAAATCCTTTACAGAGAAGCAACTGCTGAGATATTTTGTCACTACCAGGACTGCCTTATCAGAGCTCCTGAAGGAAGCACTAAACATGGAAAGGAACAACCAGTACCAGCCACTGCAAAAACATACCAAATTATAAAGACCATCAATGCTATGAAGAAATTGCACCAACTAATGGGCAAAATAACCAGTTAGCATCATAATGGTAGGATCAAATTCACACATAACAATATTAAACTTAAATGTAAATGGGCTAAATGCCCAAATTAACAGACACAGACTGGCAAATTGAATAAAGAGTCAAGACCCATTGGTATGCTGTATTCAGGACACCCATCTCAAGTGCAAAGACACACATAGGCTCAAAATAAAGAAATGTAGGAATATTCACCAAGCAAATGGAAAGCAAAAAAAAAAAAAAAAATTAGGGTTGCAATCCCAGCCTCTGATAAAACAGATTTTAAACCAACAAAGATCAAAAGAGACAAAGAAGGGCATTACATAATATAATAATGGTGAAGGGATCAATGCAACAAGAAGAGCTAACTATTCTAAATATACATACACCCAATACAGGACCACCCAGATACATAAAGCAAGTTCTTAGAGAACTACAAAAGACTTTGACTCTCACACAATAATAGTGGGAGACTTTAACACCCAACTGTCAGTAGTAGACAGATCAATGAGACAGAAAATTAACAAGAATATCCAGGACTTGAACTCAGATCTGGACCAAGGGGACCTAATAGACATCTACAGAACTCTCCACCCCAAATCCACAGAATATACATTCCTCTCAGCACCACATAGCACTTATTTTAAAATTGACCACATAATTAGAAGTAAAACACTACTCAGCAAATGCAAAAGAACAGAAATCATAACAAACATTCTCTCAGACTGCAGTGCAATCAAATTAGAACTCAGGATTAAGAAACTCACTCAAAACCACACAACTACATGGAAACTGAACAACCTGCTCCTGAATGACTACTGGATAAATAATGGAATGAAGGCAGAAATAAAGATGTTCTTTGAAACCAATGAGAATGAAGACACAACGTACCAATATCTCTGGGACACATTTAAAGCAGTGTCTAGACAGAAATCGATAGCACTAAATGCCCACAAGGGAAACAAGGAAAGTTCTAAAATTGACACCCTAACATCATGTTTATTAAAAGAACTAGAGGAGCATGATCAAACCAATTCAAAAGCTAGCAGAAGATAAGAAATAACTAAGATCAGATCAGAACTGAAGGAGGTGGAGACACAAAAGCCCTTCAAAAAATCAATGAATCCAGGAGCTGGTTTATTGAAAAGATCAACAAAATAGAAAGACCGGTAGCCAGACTAATAAAGAAGAAAAGAGAGAAGAATTAAATAGATGCAATAAAAAATGGTAAGGGGGGTATCACCACAGATCCCACAGAAATACAAACTACCATCAGAGAATACTATAAACTCTATGCAAATAAACCAGAAAATCTAGAAGAAAAGGATAAATTCCTGGACACTTACACCCTCCCAAGACTAAACCAGGAAGAAGTTGAATCCCTGAATAGACCAATAACAAGGTCTGAAATTGAGGCAGCAATTAATAGCCTACCAACCAAAACAAAGTCCAGGACCAGATATGTTCACAGCCAAATTCTACCAGAGGTACAAAGAGAAGCTGGTACCATTCATTCTGAAACTATTCCAAACAATACAAAGAGAGGGAATCCTCCCTAACTCATTTCATGAGGCCAACATCATCCTGATACCAAAACCTGGCAGAAACAGAACTAAAGAAAAAATTTTAGACCAATATCCATGATAAACATTGATGTGAAAATCCTCAATAAAATGCTGGCAAATCAAATCCAACAGCACATCAGAAAGCTTATCCATCACAATCAAGTCAGCTTCATCCCTGGGATGCAAGGCTTGTTCAACATATGCAAATCAATAAATGTAATCCATCACATAAACAGAACCAAGGATAAAACCACGTGATTATCTCAATAGATGCAGAGAAGGCCTTTAAGAAAATTCAACAGCCCTTTATGCTAAAAACTCTCAATAAACTAGGTAATTATGAAACATTTCTCAAAATAATGAGTTATTTATGACAAACCAACAGCAATATTATACTGAATGGTCAAAAACTGGAAGCATTCCCTTTGAAAACCAGCACAAGACAAGGATGCCCTCTCACACCACTCCTATTCAACACAGTATTGTAAGTTCTGGCCAGGGCGATCAGGCAAGAAAAAGAAATAAACGGTGTTCAATTAGAAAAAGAGGAAGTCAAATTGTCTCTATTTGCAGTTGACATAATTGTATATTTAGAAGACCCCATTGTCTCAGCTCCAAATCTCCTTAAGCTGATAAGCAACTTCAGCAAAGTCTCAGGATATAAAATCAATGTGCAAAAATCACAAGCATTCCTATACACCAATAATAGAAAAACGGAGGGCCAAATCATGAGTGAATTCCCATTAACAATTGCTGCAAAGAGAATAAAATACCTAGGAATACAACTAACAAGGGATCTGAAGGACCTCTTCAAGGGGAACTACAAACCACTGCTCAAGGAAATGAGAGGACACAAACAGATAGAAATACATCCCATGCTCATGGTTAGGAAGAATCAATATCACAAAAATGGCCATAGTGTCCAAAATAATTTATAGATTCAATGCTATCCCCATCAAGCTACCATCAACTTTCTTCACAGAATTTGGAGGAAAAAAAAAAAAAACTTAAATTTCATATGGAACCAAAAAAGAGCCCACATAGCCAAGACAATCCTGAGCATAAAAAACAAAGCTGGAGGCATCATGGTACCTGACTTGAAACTATACTACAAGGCTACAGTAATTCAAACAACATGGTACTGGTACCAAAACAGAGATATAGACTAATGGAACAGAACAGAGGTCTCCTAAATATTGCCACACATCTACAACCATCTGATATTTGACAAACCTGATAATAACAAGCAATGGGGCAAAGGTTCCCTATGCAATGAATGGTGTTGGGAAAACTCACTAAATGTCAGTTGAATGAATAGACGTTGATGCAATTTCCTCCATGCAGAAAGCTGAAACTGGATCCCTTCCTTTCATGTTATACAAAAATTAACTCAAGAT
This sequence comes from Cebus imitator, assembly GCF_001604975.1. Classification (NCBI taxonomy): domain Eukaryota; kingdom Metazoa; phylum Chordata; class Mammalia; order Primates; family Cebidae; genus Cebus; species Cebus imitator. Next base: position 3,410,360 of record NW_016107512.1, on the reverse strand, counting down.
GGAGTAAAGATTTAAACGTAATACGTAAAACCATAAAAACCCTAGAAGAAAACCTAGGCAATACTATTCAGGACACAGGCATGGGCAAGGACATCTTGACTAAAACACCAAAAGCAATGGCAACAAAAGCCAAAATAGACAAATGGGATCTAATTAAACTAAACAACTGCACAGCAAAAGAAACTATCATTAGAGTGAACAGGCAACCAACAGAATGGGAGAAAAATTTTGCAACCTACCCATCTGACAAAAGGCTAATATATAGAATCTACAAAGAATTTAAACAAATTTACAAGAAAAAAAAAAAAAAACCCATCAAAAACTGGGTGAAGAATATGAACAGACACTTTTCAAAAGGATACATTTATGGAGCCAACAAACATATGAAAAAAGTTCATCATCACTGGTCATTAGAGAAATGCAAATCAAAATCACAATGAGGTACCATCTCATACCAATCAGAGTGGTGATCATTAAAATATCAGGAAACAACAGATGCTAGAGATGATGTGGAGAAATAAGAGTGCTTTTACATTGTTGATGGGAGTGTAAATTAGTTCAACCATTGTGGAAGACAGTGTGGTGATTCCTCAAGGATCTAGAACTAGAAATACCATTTGGCCCAGCAATCCCATTACTGGGAATATACCCGAAGGATTATAAATCATTCTATTATAAAGACACATGCACACATACGTTTATTGCAGCACTGTTCACAAGAGCAAAGACTTGGAACTAACACACATGCCAACAAAGATACAGTGGATAAAGAAAATGTGGCACATATACACCATGGCATACTGCTCAACCATAAAAAGGATGAGTTGATGTTCTTTGCAGGGACATGGATGAAGCTGGAAACCATCATTCTCAGCAAACTAACACAGGAACAGAAAACCAAACACTGTGTGTTCTCACTCATAAGTGCAAGTTAAACAATGAGAACACATGGACACAGGGAGGGGAATATCACACGCTGGGGCCTGTCGGGGGCGGGGGGGCTAAGGGAGGGACAGCATTAGGAGAAATACCTAATGTAGATGATGGGGTGATAGAGTCAACAAATCACCATGGCACATGTATAACTAGGTAAGAAACCTGCACATTCTGCACATGTGCCCCAGAACTTAAAAAAAATGTATATATAAAATCCTCCAATGGCTTCCCATTGCTCCAAGGATAAAAATCCAAGTCTTTAACCCAGCCAATGAGGCTCTACATGGTTTGGACCTCACTCTAGCCCTCCTTTGCCTTTTCCTCATTATACACATCCGAGTTTTGAATTATATATTGGTGGGATGATTTGAGTAGAGAGCAGGTAGGGCACCTCTGTGGCCACACAGGTTGTGCACTGCACAGTTCCATGGCATGCGGGGCCTTTCCACAGATTAGGATGTGACCCGGCACCTGAAATTGTGCAGTGTACAACCTGCATAATTATACATGGCAGACCAGTTGGGTTTTCAGCTCCTGGCAGAGTACCTGGCACTTGGTGGGTGCTCAGTAAATATAAGTTGAATGAATAGATGTTGATGCAATTTGAATTGACATGATAATATCGGCATCCTGTAAATCTTCTTGAACCCCAAATATAATCAACAAATCCTAGAACGTTACAGATAAAATTTCAAGACAGATTCTTGAAACATTTTATTGGCATTTCATCATGATAGCATTAACATTTGTCAGTCATTAATTCGTGATAGTCCTATGTTCCTTGCATACTTTATGGCACTCAGTCCTCAAAATAAACCCATGAAGTGAGCCTGATTATTATTTTCTTATTACAAAGGAGGAAATCATTTCCCACAGGTCAAACTGCACAGATTCTAAGTGGCAACACTGGGATTGGAACCAGTGTTGTCTGACTCCAAAGCCCACGCTCCTGCCCTGAAGGCCGACACCAATGTTCAGGGTCAAGACTGTTCCTTCATTTTTTCCCAGAATCTTGCTTAGTACTTTGTAAGCAAACTAAATGCCTTTCAAAGCCCTGTTCCTGCCAGTTCTGAGTGTGCCACCTGGAACAAGCTCCCTAGGATGCTCAGGGGCAGATGAGGGGATCAACCGCATGCCCATGGTCCCTGACTCACCAAAAACCCCGGGGAAAAAGAAGAAGCTCAGCAGGTCCGGAGGTCTTTGTGTTAGCCTCTGGCTCAAATGCAATGCAAAAGGCTTTTTCCTTCTAGCAGGCACTTACCCTTGGTAGGGTGGTTGGGGGACAGGCAGAGCCTACTCTTGACATCTGTGACTTAAAAGTTCTCACAATTATTGTTACCACATATCAGTTGTCCAGACATCTGGATAGATGTGGTGTTCAGGCACCATGCAGACTCTCCTACATCCATTAATTCCCTGAAAGGCAGGAAGAATTATGCCCAGTTTATAGCTGTGAAAACTGAGGCTCACTGAGATTAAGTAACTTATTAAAGCTTCCTTAACCTGAGAGTGGCAGACCTGATGTCCAAATAGGGTCTGCAGTATCTAAAGGCCATGCTTTCACTAGGATGCCCTGAGGCTCAGATTGTATCTAAGACCAAAGGTCAGCCCACTGGGAGGTGAACAGTGTGATGGCTCCCAGCCCACCCTTACACAACCCATCTGCCATCCTCTCCCACAGTGATGGAAATCACCCCTCTCCCAGCTCCATAAGCCGATCCATGTAGTTTCATCCCCCTTGCCACAGTGATTTATTTGTTCAGGGATGGAAAGGAACCCAGGCGCGAGCCAATCAGTGCTTGATATTCTTCTGGCCATAATGACAGTCTGAGGCTGGCTAAATCAGAGTGAAGCATAAGACTCATGTTAAATATTTTGGGGTGGGGTGGGAGAGCTCTCTCTCACTCCCCATGGTGTGGTATGTGGATGTGAGGCCCGAAACAATTGCAGCTGTTTTGCCACCATCTGAGAAATCAGGCTGAAATGAAGCCAAATCACCAAAAAGGACAGAGCTGGGGAGATCACAGAGAAATGGAGACGTGGCCCTGATCAAACCATTCCTGCAGGTTGAACCACTCCTGGCCTTTCCATTGCATTTTCTAATATATTATTCCCTTACTGTTCAAGTCAGTTTTGAGCTGGGTTTTCTATTCTTTGCAATCGAAATGATCACATCCAGAATCTACAGAAAATTGGTCTGGGTCTGGTTTCACCAGACCAGCCTCTGTTAGAAGGAGCTGGTTGCAGATGAGGTGGAGAAGCAGCTGTGTGGAAAGTCCAAGGTTCAGAGATGCAAAGGGAGCAGGGTACAGGGAGGGGAGTGTGAGGGAGGGGAGGAGTGAGAGGCTGAGAGAGGGAGAGGAGGGGGAAGGAAGAAGGAGGGGGTAGGGACGAACTGAGGGACTGGGGATTGAGGGAGTAAGAGACATTAGAGGAGTTAGGGGTGTAAGGGGACTGGGAGAATTTGGGAGGAGTGGAGGGTGGGGTGAAGAGATGAGGAAGGTGAGGGGTGAGAGAGCAAGGGAGTGAAGAAGGTGAAGTTGCAGAAGGAAGTGAGGGGTAAGGGAGTGAAGGGGGTGGGAGGGCCTCCCAGGGACTGTCCCAGGCCAGGGCTGCCAAGAGCGCTCCTCTGGCTGCTGAGGACCCTGCTCCCACTGGGCAGGGGAGGCATCCTGCCTGGAGCCATGGGGGCAACCGGAAGTCATGGAGGGCACCGGAAACAGGAAGGTTGAGCCCATTGATGTATATCGTTGCTCCATGTTTTCAGTTCCTTGTTGCTAAAGTAGAGGAAGTGGGCTCTGGGCTTTCCACCTTTATTTCAAAGAACTAAGCATAGAAAGAATTCACCAGCTTCAAAGAGAGGGGACATTTTTGGAACTAAAACACTCCCCCTCCTGTTGAATTAGCCTCTTGCCCAGAGAGCACTGGGATGCCTTGGTGAGGCTACAGAGAAGGAAGGTGGACCCCACTGTGCATTGCCTCCATCTGTGAAAATATTGAATTACAAAGGAAAGCAGAGGGGACACTGTGATTACAAAAGCCTTCTTCCCATGATAAAAGGAGATTCTGGAGCAGTCCTGTGAATAGTGACCTGTCAAGGTGTCTTTAAAATCATATCTCAATTTACAGGAATCTGGCCTCATTTTACAGAATCCATTACCATTAGTAATCAAGGCACACCCAAAGATAGAGTGTATCTGATGAGGACAACAGCCCAAATTAGCCTCTTTTCTGTTCCTTGCCTCCGTTTCTCATCATCAAATCCATCCTGAGGTTGTGCAGCCAGGGCCTCACAAATATACTCTGGCCCACTGGACTTCCTGTCTCTAAAAAGACACACATACCTGTGTTCCTTCACCAGAGCACCCATTTCTCAGACCATGGGAAAGTGGTGGACAACTTGAAAATCTTGCCCAAATCTAGCTCTGTAGCTTGAGTTATGTTTCTTAACCTCTCTGAGCTTCAGTGTGTTCCTCTCTTAGTGGGTATTACGTCACAAAGCAGTTGTTGTATTAAACAAGAAAAAATGCACATCGAAACACAAATCTTCATACTAATAGATGTTGAATAAATTGTTTAAAGAAAAGAGTACATCTGTGCAATGTACGGAAGGATAGATTGACCAAAGTGCTTAATTGCAGACACCAGAGTCTACTCTAGCTAGTTGACATGACAAAGAGTTTATTACAGAGCATTCGGGAGTTTGTAAAGTTTCTTGGGAGGCCCAGGAACCAAGCCAGGATGCTGCCCAAGCAAAAACAATGCAGAATAAATACTCAGCTGCACCACAGGACAATTTCAGCAGAAACCCTATGCCTATGATATTGGGAATCAATCAGGATGGTTCTAGAAAAAACAAACGTGTCCCCAGGGGATCTGATGTACCCACACTTGGCCACCACTCACATTGCTCACTGCCACCTTCCTTGCCACATGTGAGGCTGCCATTTAATATACCTGGGCCACCAGCAGAACTCTGGCTGCAGAGAATCAACCCCTCATATTCAGGAAAGTCAGAGAGGCTGGTTTAGCCAGATGTTTAGTGAAACAGCCTGCAGGGTTCACCATGTTGGGGCATCTCAGAACCTCTTGGTGTCCAGGTCTAGAAAGAGCCAACCATGTTGAGGGTCCCATGCTGTCCCCACCACTGGTCTGTGTCCAGGAGCTACAGCATTCGATCTCTGCCATGTTTTTTTTGTTGTTTGTTTGTTTGTTTGTTTGTTTGTTTTAGACAGAGTTTGGCTCTTGTTACCCAGGCTGGAGTGCAATGGTGCAATCTCGGCTCACCACAACCTCTGCCTCCTGAGTTCAAGCCATTCTCCTGCCTCAGCCTCCCGAGTAGCTGGGACTATAGGTGTGTGCCACCATACCTGGCTAATTTTTGTATTTTTAGTAAAGACAGGGTTTCACCATCTTGACCAGGATGGTCTCGATCTCGTGACCTCGTGATCCACCCATCTCGGCCTCCCAAAGTGCTGGGATTATAGGTGTGAGCCACCGTGCCTGGCCTCTGCCATGGTCTTTAACCTGTCACCAACAGTTTCCCAGAATCCAGCCCAACCTACTCCCTTGGCCTTGCCCTCCTCCTCTTGTTTACAGGACTCCTCTCTTCCAGGTAGCCCAGCCTACTCACTGGCTTCTGCCTCCTGAGATCCTGCAGGACATCAGGGGAAGGTGGACACTGTGCATGCAAGCTCCAGCTCTGTTAGTTATTTACCTGCTATGGCACTGGGATGAATGACTTCCCCCTGGGCTTTAAATTCCTCACCTACCATCGCGTGATCATCACAGAACCTCCCACTGTTGCGAGACTCCAAAGAAGGGCTAGGTGGAAAAAGTACTTGGTAAATTGTAGAGCACTTATGTGGTCACTCAGAGCTTTCTCTTCCTTCAAAGTTCAGCTGAACACTGACCTTGCCGCCAACCCTGACTGGATCCTGCCTCTGTTGGGATTGTTCTCAGAGTCTGCTCAGTGTACTTGGAAATGTCCTTCAAAGCCTGCTAATTCTCACCATTTCAGGGTTGATCTGATATTTAGAAGCAACTGAAAATCATCTGAAGCCAATCCCAGTGAATTAGGTGAGTAATCAAACTGGGTAATGAAACTTTTTGGTCAATAACGAGGTAGGGCAGAGTGGTTTATTTTTTTTCCATGTGGCCCACACAAATGGACTCTGAAGGCAAATCCAAAAGAGATGCCACAAGGAACTTGAGCGATGGCAGCTCCACTGGAACTAGATGGAGCTTTCCAGTGGAATGTCTTTGGAGTCCTACTCTGTTTGCTGAAAAAACACAGTCATTATTTTATAATCACATCTTACATAAACATCAGCTTTTCTCTACTGGCTTTGAAACTGGCATATATAAACAACGTTCCCTCAATTTATTTTGAGTAAATGACCATACTCAACAAGCAAGACTCTATAAAGATGGAATATATGTATTTGGAATTTAGTGTTGTAATTAAATCAAACGTACAGCGAAGGTAATCTGATGCACATTTAATCATTTGCATAGTTGTTGCTATGTGGCTTGGTAATAAGGCATAAATGTTCTTTGCCTAATTTTGGCACAACAAACTCAGGCATTTTGGACATCGGCTGGGATGGGGAGAGAGCTGGAAATGCGGGTGCATTTTAGCTCTCCAGCTCTCCCTGCCATTCCCTCCCCAGCAGGTCTCATCTGGGCACAGAAGACTGCCGGCCTTCAAGCTAAGATGTACTTTCAAGACTGAGCCTGTGGGCCAGGGCTCTGAGAGCAGTGGGCCGTGGACGGTGCCAGTTCTGCCTTCTGGAAGAAGAAAAAGGAGTTAGAGGATGGGAAGATGTTTCTGGGGCCCAGGAGGCAGTCAGCTCCTGCTTGGGAGATTGATGAATCCAGAAGTAAATCTGGCTTCCCCACTCTCTGGGTAGGTGACCTTGGGCTGCTTAGTAACCTCCCTGAACCTCAACAGTTTCCTGATTCAATGACAGGGTTCTGTGGGGGCATAACGCTCCATGAAAGAAGTGTGGTCTCTTTCCCCAGGGACACTGGAGGCAGGGTGAAGGTGGTGGCGGCACCACCAGTCTAGGACGCCACTTAGCCATCTGTGGGCAAGGGCAGGAACTGTACAGGGCTTTGGGAAGGCTCATGGTGCTCTTCAAATGAGATGCTCCTTCTTCCCCTCCTTCTCCTTCTTTCATCACAATAATTCCTAATGCCAGCATTCAGGAACAGCTGCTTTTATGGAGAAAAAAGAGGGACTCCCTCAAGAGATAATCATGGGGCATGGCCCACTTGTGAAAGTCCAGGGGCTCAGTGCTGTGTGGGGCCAGAGCAGGCTTGGCAGGGTAGGGCCGAGGAGCCTGGACAATGGGCCCTAGAGGAGCAGGGTCCTTGAAGTGCAAGAAAAGGGAGGGACCCACCTCAGGGAGAAAGGAGATAAAGCACCTGCGGCAAAGTTGGGCTCTGTACCTTGTTCTTTAACGCTGTGGTGGTTGACAAGCTATTTCTGTGCACCCTGAAGGGATGCCCTTGCTTTGGGGAGCTGACCAAAGGCAGACACTGGGGGATGAATCCAAGGTGTGTGGGGCAAAGCAAGGGCTTCAACTAGATGGGAACTGGCCTCCCAGCTTCTGCACCATGCTGAGATCCAGGGGAATCTGGCCTGCAAAGCCTGTAACTTGGCTGGGTTTTATTCAAGGTGGGCGGTCTAGTTCTGGTGGTGGGAGGAGGGAGGAGGAACGTATTCAAATTGTGTTGCTTATTAATGGGAAAGATCCTTTCTCTGCAGACGGATACAAAGAAGAAAAGAAAAACAGCCATGGGTCTAAATGGCCCAAAGAGCTGGAGCAATTGTGATTGTCAGATGCCAGCTTCCCCCACACCCCCTGTGGAGGCATTTCACAGGCCTGAAGACGACCGACCGACCGACCATGACTCATTCATTAATTTGAAGAGAAAACAGGGACGAAAACAACAGAATAGTCCAGACACAAGCATTCTTCTAATGCTTTCCATTCCTAAACACACATTTTAAACCAGATTCCCTTGGCTTCCCAGAATGTCTTAATTTTATGCTTTCATGAGTCATTACAGAGAATGCTGAACCCTATAGATGGGGCAGCCGTCAGTGCAGTTACTGATGCTTAAGGGCGGAGGCACTGAGCCAGCCTGGTCTCCGGTACAGGTGAGGGGCCTGACACCTCTGAGTTAGAAGCTTGTCCTCAAATGTCTGCTTTCCTTCATCCTCCCCTTCTTCTCCTTCTCCTCCTTTCTCCTCTTTCTCTCCTTCCTCCCTTCCTTCCGATACTTCCTTGCACCTTTTCCTGCCATTTCTTCCTTCTCTTCCTCTGGGTTTCCCTTAAGAAGTGGGTCATCTCAGGTCACCAGGACACAGCCCCTGCCTTGTCTTGTAAAAGTCTGGTTTACAAAAATCCCACCTATGCCAGGAAGACCCAGGCTCTGCCCAGGCTTCTTTGCAATGCAGAATAGACTTACCTGGTTTTATGCACACCTTAACCAATTATTTTAAAAAGAAACAGTCCACCTGGAACACTGTGTGAAGGAACATTTCTCTTTCCCTTTTTAAAAACCAGCATCTTCTCCTACCGTCCCCAGCACCTTCTGTGCCTCTCCTTCCCCAAATGCTTGCTTTGGCTTGAGGGAGAGGTTTTCGATATCTGACACCTCTTGAAAGTGTAGTTTGGCAAATGAGAACTGAAATCCACTCCAGACAGCCAGGCCTGCTCTGGGGCTGCCTAAAAACACCTGGGTACCTCCTCACACCCGACGAAAGCCAGGCCTCCTGTCTAAAAAAACAACACCCTGGTCTTTCCACCGTTCCCTGCTCTGCTCCATACTCAGCTGCCTCTGCTCTTTGAACACTGAACTGAATTTAAAACCTTGGTACTAAAACAGGTGGTAGAAGCAGGCAGGAGGGGGCCTGGCTGGATTGGGAGCATCTTGCAAGAGTTAAGACAGAGGACTTCTAAGGCCAGACATCTGGGCTTCTTTCTTCCTCCAGCCTCCCCCACCAGGCCCTAACCTGACCATCCTCAAAGCCTTGCCTATGTTCAAACTGATTTAAAACGTGCCTGGAAATGACAAGGGAAATTGTCAAGGTGTCTTTAGCAGGCCTCACCTGAAAAGCACCCTCTCCCCACAACCTCTGGGAAAGCTGCCTCAGTTGGTACACTTCCCTCTCCCTGGGAATCAAAACTATTTTCCAAGGCCTCCATGTGGGCTGGATTCAATAGCCTCATATAAAACAGCAAACACTCTGTCTAAAGAAAACAGTTTTTAAGGTGCAGCAGAACACATCCTGATGCAGAAAACCGTAGCTCAGCAAGCACCTGGCAGAATGGAAAAGTGGGTGAACTGTCAAAGCAGCACAGTGGTTCAGAGGTCCCAGTGCTGGGCGCACTATGGGACACCCACTCACACAGACACACAAGGCCCACACACGGACCCACACACAGACCCCGATCGCACTCCTGTGTGTCCTTAAGCATAGGCACCCCCATGGCAATGAAGGCATTTTGCATCATGAAATGCACACTTTGCTATGTGCATTATGTAATTCATATTTGTGAAAGTTTCCTCTAGGGGTAAATTATTAGGGAAACAAAGGGGGAAAAAAAAAGAAAACAGATTCCAGCCTCTTCTGGATTGTGCTTTCAGAGAAGAGTTGTGCTGCCCAGAACAGTTTTCCACTCCCCAGCCATGTTCTTCCTTGGAGGGCGGTCCCCAAAAAGAGTCCTGTGCTGCGGATGTGGCACCCGGGTTCTTTCTGCCTTGGCTTCCTTGTGGGCCAGAGCATGAGGTTCCTCTCTGCACCTCCACATCCTGCTCTGTTGTGCAGTGAAAGTGTGGGGGCTGATGAGCATGGGAGTTCTTTGGTTGATGGCTTCGAATCCTAAAATGCACAAAACTTCCATTGCTTTTGTCCCCACTTACCCTTAGCCCAGTCCATGGCCTTTGTGAATTAGGCTTGTAGCAATTTATTTGGGGCTGGTCTGTGAGCATTTCTCTAGGTGGCTTGCCCTTGCTGTCTGGGAAGGAAGGGGAGGAGGGTGGCCAGGCAGCCCCCAGAGACCACAGTCTGTGTGAGGGCCACTCTGGGCCAACCCAGCGAAGCCCCTCAGTGTCCACTGGGCAGGCACAGACCCCAAATGGCAACGGTCTGGGAGCACAGTCTCTTCTTCCCTATGTCAAACTGTTCATCTGGTTCTAGCCCGTACCCGGGATTTCTTATTTATCCAAGTCAAGTATCTCCACACACAGGTCTAAGGGGGAAAAAAACTGTGAGCTCAGTCACTCTCTGGCTAAGCACTTAACTTTTCTTTGGCTCCAGACGCATGTTCCAAATACGAGGGTTTACATATAGACATATCTATTTGCAGATAATTTGTCTGAGCCCTTATTATCCTGTAATTGGGTTAAATGCTGCTGTGTAGGCAGCAGCGTACCAAAGCCATTGCCGAATCCCTGCAAGGCCTCAGGCTTCCCCTCCCTCCCCTTTTCCTCCTGCAGGCCTATTGGAAGCAAAAGGTAGAAACATAAATTAAGGCAAGGAGAACATATTTCTTTCTTGGAATGAGCTATTTAAAGAACAAGCCAGATGTGCAAATAGACATTTTCCCCTTGCTCTTTACATTTAAAAAGAGAGAGAGAGAATGTGTATGTATGTATGAGAGAGAGGAAGAAAGGTTGAAATATACCATTCTCCCCTTCTGTGGAGACCACCGTACTTTTCAATAAGAACCATTGGTGGTGGGTCCAATGTCACCATGCAAACACAGCCAGCCCCTTCCCATGGCAGCAGGCCCAGCTCCATCCTCTCTAAAAAGCTCCCCACACTGTCCTTCTCTCTCAAAGCCTCTCACCTCCACATTGGTCTTTAGGTGAGACACGGCCCTCCTAAAGGACCACCACCCTACCCTGGCACCCCCTAGCCCTTGAATAAAGGGGCCTCTCTTGGCACCCATGTTCCCGGTGGCTGGAACGCACACTTGTACAGTCCCCACTTGGCATCAGGACACTGGCTTCATGAGTTACCAGGTTCTCTCCAGAGAATGCACTCCTTGATATTTTAATTGTTTTATAGAAATCTTCCTAAAACATATTTTTGCTTTCCTGCCTTAAAAAAAATTACATATCCCATTGGGCATAATTTAATTGAAGATGTAAAATGCAGGACAGCCCTGCCAGCCCGGAACGGGCTTGGCACTGGGAGTCAGACAGAGCTGGGTTGGCATCCAGAGAGCATGGCTCCCTATCTGTGACCTTAACAGCACCAGGAGTCTGTCTCCTCCTGGAGAGATGGCTTTGACCCTATAAAGGGGATGGTATTCTGGGGGACGAATCGAGATAATCCCGTCATCCCTTGCCCCTTCCTCTTCGTCCCCACTGCCTTCAGGCCCCCCCTTGCTTGCCTGGGTTACTGCCAACCACTAAAAGAGCCTTGCTTTTGTTCCCCCTCCTGTCCTGATCCTTTCAGCCAGAATAACCTTTTCCAATATGTAAATCACATTATGTCCCTCACCTACTTGAACCCTTCAGAACTCCCAACAACTCAGAGAACAAACTTTGAGCACTTGGTTTGCTGCAGAGCATTCTCAGGGACCCTGCCTCCCACTCTACCTGTCCGCCAGGCCACGCCCCTTGCAGGTCTGAACTGAGAGTCCCATTGTCACCCTTCTACCTGGCTAATTTCTGTTCCCCTTGGGCTCAACCCAGCTGTTGGCTTCTCCTAGAAGTATTCTCAAGCTGCATTAGGTCTACCTTACAGTGGTCCCTCATTTATGGAATTTCACCCCACCGAAATCCTTCCTGTGTGCCCACATAAAGTTCTCAAAGGCTGGGCCTGTGCCTTTACCCCTTGTACTCCCAGCACCCAGAGCAGGGGGTGATAAACAGTTCTCCTTCCATCATTTGGCACTCACTTTCCTCTGGTCTTGCTCTTGATGACTTAGACACGTGTCCTGGACACTGATGATGGTGATTATAATTATAGCCCTAAGGGCTACAGAGCTGAGTAGGCTATTTATCTCTGCCCTAAATAGGCCCAGACCACTGGGGCTTTGAAATGGTCCCTCTGCTCTTTCTGCTGTGAATTCTCACCTCTTGCTGCTGACTCTGTGTCTTACTTTATCCCCAATTATCGGGTGACGGCCTCACCTGTCTTAAAAATTAAATTGCAGGGCTCTGAGCTGTTTTCCTTGACAAGCATGAGTCTTGTTCTCTACCTTTGTCTCTGTGGTTTTGTCCTCAACTGTTGGAATGGCAGGAATCTGGCTTTTGGACAAGCCGTGGGGGCTGCTGCGAGGCTGTGTGTGAATCGGCCCCTGTAGATGTGGGGAGCATGGACGGACAGCATGCCAGCTGCAGACACGAGAGCTTCCGGATTGTTTCAAAGGCTAATTTGATTAAGAATAACTAATTCCTGGAACCTGCTTTGAAAACTTGCATCTGTGTAAATGTCAAGTTTCTTAGTGTCAGATTGAAAACCACAAAGGGACAGATGTTTTGCTTAAGGTGGAGGACGACTAGCCCAGTTGGAAGAAGGACACACAGGGAGTCCAAATGGGGCCACCAGGACAGAGTCCGTGCCCCCCGAAGTGCTTCTCCTAGGTTACATTTCCCGCAAGTGTGCCCCGTCTCCAAGGCAGGTCAATGTGAGGAGCCAGCTCAAGGCAGTGGTGCACCCACTAGGAAAATGCCTGTGTCTGTGAGAGACATGGGTACAGGAACCACCTTGAGGCAAATGTGAGAGATCCAACCACCCAGTTACAGGAAATCGGAGTTCACAGGAACATGTTAGATTGCACCATGGGAACGCAAGGAGCAAATCCCACACAGGGGAACTCTGCGGACCTGTGCAAACTCTGGTTTCCTCAACTAATAAATTGCAAGGAAAAGAGAGAGGGAGCGGGACCTTTAGGTCAGGGTTCTCAACCTCAACACCCTGGTCATTGGGGCTGGATGATTTTTGTTGTTAGGGGTCGCAGGGCTGTCCTGAGCATGACAGGTTGTTTAGCAGCATCCCTGGCTTCTACCCACTAGATACACTCCCCACCAACCCAGTTGTGATGACCAAAATTGTCCCCAGACATTGTCAAGTTACCCTCTTAGAAGCAAAACTGCCCCCAGTTAAAAGCCTCTGCTGTAAATTAAAAGAGGCTTAAGAAACATACTGACCAATCGCAATGTATGGACCTTATCTGGATACTGAAACAAACAGATAAACTGTTTAAAAATTTTAAAAAAGAAATATTTATGGGACAACCACAGAACTGTATACTTGATGCTGTTAAAGGATTCATCATTAATATTTTTTATATATAGTGGCATCATAAATATCTTTTAAAAATTCCCCTTTAAAGACACATATTGAAACATATGAGTGAAATGATACCTGTCATCTGAGCTTCGCTTCAAAATAACCCAGGGCATGGGTAGGGAGTAAAACAAAGATGAAAACAAGATTGGTCACGAGTTAAAGATAACTGATGGGTCACGGAGCTTGTTATACTAGTCTCTCTACTTTTGTATTTTTTTCCCCCAAAAAATATGTAAAGTGAAAGAAAAAGAATAAAAGAAGGGAAATAGTAGTTAAGACTGATGCTGAAGATATTGTTTCTCCTCAAAGAATCGCTGTCACGTTCTCAGCAGCTTTTCCAAATCTTCCCTTTAATCACATCCCTCCGGAACGCTGTGTCACTGGTGTTTGCCACTCTAAAAAGCTCAAGCTGTGCAAAGGAAAGTTACATAGGGCTGAGTCCTTGTTGCTTGAGAATTTTAATAGTCGATGTTATCTGCATGACCCATCTTGCCCGAGCAGTTCTCTCCATAACGAGTTCTGGCAGTACAAGGTAGGCATTCCACAAACGGCTTTTGCATGTGGCCGAATGTGAGTGAATGAACTGGTGAATGGGCAGAGTTCAAGATTGTCTGCGGGGCTGTGGGAGAGATGTGGTAATAAGTAAGTCACGGTCCCTGCCCTAGAGGAGTTCACTGTCTACTGGGGGCTAGTTTAAACAATCGATGCAAAAATAATTCACAACGAAGGAAATGCTAAGTAGACGCTAAGCAATGTGACACGGTGTGGCCAATTCCACGCAACAAAGAGAGCCAAGTCTCAACTCAAACCTTGGGGCCTGATCTCAGAAGGAGCAGCACCAATTCTTATGACATCCAGTTGCTTTTTTCGATTCTTCCAGTTGTGAAGTCATAAAAGTTGCCCTACTCTAACAAATTCACCGGGGAAACTTGGCTGGCTACAAAGGGGAAAGTCTGTTTACATTAAAAAGGAAAAAAAAAAAAAAAGAAAAACAGATGAACTACTGCAAGAAAACCAAAAATCAGAAAAAGCTGTCAGTGGCTTAATATGTTCTTTAGCGGCTTCAGAAGATCTGACTCATGCCTTTTCCTAATATGTCTTCCCATGTCAAAATCCACCACCTCAAAGGGAAACAGAAGATGGTCTTACGGAGACCATGCTCTAGGCAGCCACTTGTGAATGGTGCCAATGTGTTAGCTCACCGCCCAGAGTGCAAAGTCCTTTTAGGAAATTGATTTTCCTTGGATAAAGTCACTTCCCTCTCTGTACCCCAGTCTCTTCCACTGTAAGATGAAGCAGTTGGATGAGATCAAGCATGGCAAACTTGTGGCACTCCTTACCACTCCGTGCGCACGACAGGTATTGCTAATTGAGCTAAGAACCTTTCCACACCGAGCCCAAACACACTGAGCCTACTCAATGGAGGATTCCAGTCACACACAACCCATCAGAGGGTAATGATGCTTGCCTCAAATCTACTTACAATCTCTGGCCGTCAATGTCCCAGAATTCTAAGGGGTTAAAAAAATCCCTGGCCAAGAATACATCCACAGGGAGAAAAACCAAGTACACAATTACTTCACATACAAAGGTTACGGAGAGCTGCTACTTGCTGGGTGTCATTATGGGATTCGGGCAGATGATGGGGCCCACTCACCCATCTTCTTCCACAATTTAAGGGGCTTGCAATTTGAGTAGGGAGAGGAGAATTACACAGAAAACACAAACCACAGCATCACACCAGGTCCAGATCACGGTCAGAGCACAGGAAATGGAGGTGGAGGTAACATGGAGTGGGCAGAGAATAGGAGATTTGGGCTGAACCTTGACAGATGAGCAGAGTAGACAAAACAGCCAGAAAAGCCAAGGTCATCCAGAACCGGGGCCCTGCTCCGAGCTCTCCCCTGCCCTCCTGAGTGATAAGCGAGCCGCTACTCCTTCTGGGCTGTGTTTTCTTTGCACTGGGCTCCATTTCTAACCCATTTTGCCGATAATGCAATATCTATGGGGATGTTGGGTGGGAGTCTGTCCTAACAGCATCCAATAATAGGAAAGGAAATTAAGCTCAAGAAATCCACACTCAAAGGCATCTTTCCCCCCACATAGGAAGTATCTGGAAGAAGTTTGCTGGTGTGTGAGCATTTTATCCATTTCCCCACACAGATCGTGTTTAGCACAGGGGGTGGAAATGAGAGGACTGGGGAGTCCCTGATCTTAACTGCGTAAAATGTAGGAAGTCTGGGTGTCTGCATGCTGCATTTCTTTTACCTGGATCTTTTGTCTGGTTTCAAAGTGGCTACCCCAAACCTTTATGCCAGAAATAGGACTGACCAAGGCAGAATCTGTAGACATAAAAGTCCGCTTTAGCTGTGTGTATAGTAAGACAATGTAAGACAGCATAATGGTAAAAGGCACTGTTCAATATGTATACAGGGAAAGATACTTTTATCTGTTATTGATTTCTAAAGAGGAGTAATTTGAGAATGTGCCTCAGCCAAACTGTAAAGGGGTGGATCGGAGGCCTCTTTTGTGTCTCTCCTGGGTCTGACCACAGGCCAGTAGGACAACAGACTGAAGTCATGTCCTCTTTCCACAGTGGCCAGGCTTTGGCTCAAGCTGGAATACAATCCCTGGACTGGGAGCCCAAGACCACCAGATACCCAGTCAGTCAGACCTTGCCCCCACTGTGTGCCCAGCTTTCTGTCCCTTTGCATGATACAGAGGATGGCAGTCAGGTGGGCTTTGAGGTGTGCCCTTGTGGCCAAGGAAGCAGCTGTTTGTTTAGGGTCCAAAATGGGGGCGGGGGGTTGGGCAGATGACTCGGATGCTTAGAAACTTGTCTGATGTTTTCTGACTCTGTTACTTTCTACCCATGAAAGTCCACAAAGACAATGCAGAAAGGAGCTTTTCTTCCATTCTGCTTGCCCTCATCATGCTTCAAATCATAGTATGTCTGAACCAATGAAACCCCCAGAAGACATCTAGCTCAATTCCACCCCATGTCCCCATTCCTTCTATTTTGGTGTTTTTGATCTGCTATTGTCTGAGAAGTCCACTCAAAAGGTTTGTTGAAGTTGTGTCAATTAAAAATGAATAGCTTGGAAACAGAAACTGCCCAGAGGATCTAGGAACAGTCCAATGGATATATAAATTATAGTGCTATCAGATGTTGGAATACTATACAGCAATGAAAATGATCAAACTGCAACCAGACATAATGGTAGGAAAGAAGGTAAAAGTAATCCATGATACAGAAGTTAGGAGAGTGGTTCTCTGGGGGGAATAGGGCTGGGCACCAGTGTGGTGGAGTTTCTGGGTGCATGCAATGTTCTATTTCTTGATTTAGGCAGTAGTTCCTTGGATGTGATCTGTTTACAAAAATTTGTCTAACTGTAGTTAGTGTCTGTGTACTTCATACATATTATACACCAATGAAAAATCTAAAAATCTACATTTTACATATATCTTTTATGATTCCATTTGTGTGAACTATCCAGAATAGATACATCCCTAGAGGCAGAAATAGACTGGCAGTTGACAGGGGCTGGGTGGACAGAAGGAAGGAGAGTGACTGCTTCATGAGTACAAGGTTTCCTTTTGGGTAGAGCTAGATAGAGGTGATGGTTACATGACATTGTGAGTTCATTAAATGCCACTGAATTGTTCACTTTAAATTAGTTAATGGTAGGTTTTATGCCACGTGAGTTGTACCTCAAAAGAAAAAATTCTTACGATGGTCACCTTTGAAGGGCCATCTTTTTTTTTTTTTTTTTTTTTTTGAGATAGGGTCTCACTTTGTCACTCAGGCTGCAGTGGCACAATCTTGGCTCGCTGCAACCTCCACCTCCCAGGCTCAAGTGATCCTCTCACCGAAACCTCCCGAGTAACTGGGACTGCAGGCACACACCACCATGCCCATCTAATTTTTGTATTTTTTGTAGAGACAGGGTTTTGCCATGTTGCCCAGGCTGGTCTCAAACCCCCAAGCTCAAGCAATCCACCCGCTTTGGCCTCCCAAAGTGCTGGGATTCCAGGCACGAGCCACTGTGCCCCGCCTAAGAACCATCTTCGTTGCTGTCATTCCTGCAGCTCGACAGCTCTACCTTCCCTTACTCTTGCCATGGTTGCAGGTGGCTGAGGTTGAGGGGCTCTGGTCTGAGTCCAGATAACTGGGGAGTTTCAGCATAATGCCCAGGGAGCTGTTGCAGGGCAGTGGATACCGACTTTTAAACAGCCCACAACACCTCTAGGGGTTCTTGGGCAATGGAGCCTGGGCCAAGCTTTAACCAACTGCCATGTCAACACCACTGCAGAGTCAAAAGACTTCCTAGGCCTTCAGCCCCATCCTCATCTCTGCCCCAGGCAGAGTTGGGTCTGGAATGTTTCCCCTCAGCCTTGGGAAGAAACCCACATACAAAGCAGTGTGCAAGCCCCGGCTGGTGAGCAATGGCCACTCGCACTGTTATCCCTTTCTTAGCAATAATGTTTAGGTTCAGGAAAGGGTTCCAAGATATATATAATTCCTCATGCTGAGTAAGGGCTTCAGCCTGACTCCACAGCTGCCCCAGCTACCGCTCTCTCCAGGAATGTTATTACACCAGCGCTGGCCCCGCACTGGAGATGGGGTCTCTCAATGTCCTCATTATGTGCTCCATATTTTTCAGGTCATGTAATTCAGCTGTAAAAATTTGCCCCTGGCTGCACCTGGCATAGGAGTGGCACAGAAGGGTGAGTTTATTTTTTTTAAGGTGCTGTTAAAAATAAATTTAATAAGAGAAAGAGAGAGGAAAGAGAGAGCAAGAGACTGACTGTGTTTAATTTGAACTATGAAGGAGAAGACATGAACTGAAGGTCTGAGATCCTGGTGCTTTGGCCGTGTGTGTGTGTGTGTGTGTGTGTGTTTGTGTGTGTGTGTACACATGGAAGAATACATGTTTCTCCTGTGTAACTTAAAGCCAGCTTTGTTTATTAAACTGAGATTTTCCAGATCGTTAGTTTGTGATGTGGCTTAGTTTATACTGTGTAATATCCCATTGTAAATACACACAGGTACGTAAGTGAAATTCAACAGAGCAACTTCAATTAGTAAGAGCATGGGCAGTAATTAAGTTTAAATGAACATTTTCATGAGTCTCTTCTTCTCCTTCCTTCCCTTAGCCATGTAATTAATAAGCCTCTGAATGAACCCACTCTCTGTCCATGGGCGTAGAAGATTTTGGCTGTGGAATCCAGGACATGTAAATGGAGAGGAACGTGAGGGCCTCGGGGCTGCAAGCCGGGGCGGCAGGTGGCTGCCTTTCCATGTTGCTCTGCCCAGGTAGGAGGAGCCTCTCCCCTCCCAACAGCCCCACCCTTGGGAATATAGGATAGGCCATGGGTGACCTTATTATGTAAACCAAACCCCAGCACTTTGAGAGTTCTGTCCCACTTCTGGCTGAGAGAAGCTGTTTGGGAGATGCCACATTGATTATTGGGCTTTTCAGACTATTTTCAGTGATTTATAAGAAAAACTGTGATGTATGAAATTGGCATGTCCCGGAGAGACTGAGCTAGTCCTGGTAATTAGGAGGAGGGGCACACAATGGTAAGAGACTGATAACGCCAAGTTGTCCCTTTTTCTGCTTGAGCTATGTCACCGGGGTTTTGGGCATGTCTATGTCACCTGGAATCCAAGTGTCCTTGTTTTCGTCCAGACATTCTGCCACGTGGAAATCAAGAGTGGACGCTCCCACAGTAAAAGAAGATACAGGGCCCTGGACAGAAGGGCCTGGCTGCCAGGGGCAGCCCCAACACCCGAGGCTCCTTCCTGCTGTGAGCAGAGGCTGGGGGCTAAGGACTCCTCGTACACAACCACATCCACTGGTTGGGGTCCAGCCCGGGCCAAGCGCAGAGCTGCGGAGGGGAAGAGGACAACTCCTCCACGGGTCACTGCGGTGGGCATCAGGAGCACGGCCACCACCGGACTTGGTGTTTGGATCGGGCACCCTCACGTAGCCTCTCACCCACACGCCACCCGACCATAGCTAGGACATCTCTCTTGGGCTGGCGGTCACCTTCACCCACTCTGTTTGACAGTCGGTGGACACTGTGTCCCCTAAGAAATCAGACCGAGGGGAGCTCAGCGTTCGGCCAGACTCGGGCGCCACCTGGTGTCCGCGGGCGTCCCTGCGGCTGGACTCCAGCCCAGCCAAAGGCGCGCCCCAGGTGTTTGCTTCTGTCTCCACTGTTTCTGCTTCTTTTAGACCCGGAACGGCTCTGTGGTGAGAGGTGGGGACTGTCTCAATTACAGCGGCGGAGCAGACACGAGTTGCCTGGCGACATTCCTTAATATTCATGTCACAGGACATGCTGTACTCTGCTGAGGCTCTCAGGCCCTCAGTCAGGATTTCAGGGGTTTGCTTTTTTGACAGGTAGCTGGATAGGTAGGTAGGTGAATAAGACAGATAGGAGATTTGGAGGAAACTGATTGTTTAGGAGTGAGGTTGGGTTTCTGTCTTAGCCCAGCCACTTACCAGCTGTGTGATCATGGAGAAGTTACTTTAATCTCTCTGAATTTGTTTCTTTATATGTAAAATAGGAATAACAACACCCAATTCAGAGAGTTATATGAGACTTGAAATAAGTCGTGCCAAGTGCTTGACAACTGAAGGTATTCAATAAATGTTAGTTCCTTCTTTTCTTAGCAGTCAAAGAGAGTCACAGAAAATAATATAGGTCATAATTAAAGTTAGTGACAATGAGAGTAATACTAATTTCTCCTTCCTTCCTTCCTTTCCTTCCCTTCCCTCCTTCCTTCCCTCCCTCCCTCCCTCCCTCCCTCCTTCCTTCCTTCCTTCTTTCCTTCCTTCCTTCCTTCCTTTCTTTCTCTTTCTTTTCTCTTTTTGAGACAGGATCTCACTGTGTCACCCAGGCTGGAGTGCAGTGCAGCGATCTTAGCTCACTGCCAGCTCACTGCCACCTCTGCCTCCCAGGCTCAAGTGCTTTTCCTGCCTCAGCCTCCCACAGGCGCATGCCACCAGGGTTTCACCATGTTGCTGGTCTTGAACTCCTGAGCGCAAGTGATCCTGCCCGCTTCAGCCTCCAAAAGTGCTAGGATTACAGGCATGAGCCACCGCACCTGTCCAGAGTAATATCAATTGTCTTAGTGTGTGTGGTGACAGACAGAGCAGCGGCAGGGAGGGGCCGTTCATTCACACCTTCCTTCAAACCCCTCTGGAGGAGGGGCTGAGAAGGGAAGTCTGGGCTCTGTGTGGGGAGCCTGACTATACTTTCATTGAAGAGGCTGAGTGGCCCATTTCCATTCCAAACTGTATACAAAACTGGCTAATAAATAATCACTGTTGATCAAGTTTTGGAAAGTCCTCATCATTTACTAAGCACCTACTATGGGGAAGCCACATTTACGTATTTTACCAATAGTGCCCCATTAACTCTTGCAGCTGCCACCCGAAGTCAGTATTACTGTCCCCATTACCTAGATGAGGAAATGGGGCTCCGGGCGTCTCAAGTCCCACATCTAGGAAGCAGTGAGGTTCACACAGTTCTAAATCCGGTTTGCCCTCTTCCTGCTTTTTGCAGCTGTCCCTCAGAGCTGAGACATTCTCTTAGGGGTCTTCTTCAGAAACAACAGCCTATCCCCGAACCAAGCAGAAACAGCTTTCTCTACCAGCCACAGCCCCAACATAAATCAAGTCTAGGTTCCTGCCCATGGGTCATTGATCGGGCTCCCAGCTGTCTTCCGGATAGTTCCTGGCGTGTGGCTATATTAAGAATGTGAACCGTAACATTAACACTTAAAAAAAATTCAAAGAAAGAAAAAAAGGAAGAAATACCCCTAAAGAGACTCACGTCAGGTCCAGCCAAGGGTCATAAATCAATGTCGGTAAATTTATAAACAGTTCATAAATGTAAGTGCTTTTCACAGGGCTGTTTGTTATTGTGTGGGGCTGAGCTGGGGTTGGGGCTGGGGGCGCAGAGAGGCACTGCATCCATTCTGTCTCCGGGAGAGGAGCAGCTCAGACGGCCCCAGCAGCAGAACAGGGATGGGACCAGTCCCGGTTGAATACTCGCATCCAGGTGGCCACAGCATGACACAGTCTCGAGTGAGGCTGAGAGAAGCAGCCTGGATGGCAGGTGAGTGGAGCCCTGAACTTGAACGGAGATGTTGAAGACATTTACAAAGAAACCCTAATAATAACAACTGTGTGGGTTTTTTTTTTTTCCAGATTCCACTTTTTGCTTTTCTAAGTATTCTGCTCTTTGAAGCTCTGGAGGGTGCAGGGCTGAGATGAGTAACCAAAGGGGAACCCTATAAAGAATTCTACACACATAGCCCCACCCCACCCGCCCCTCATCTTCACTCAGCCAGTTGCAGGACTCAAAGTCCAGTGACACCAAAACGCAATGACACATACTCTAAAACTGAGGACAGCCACAAGCCAGAGTCTGGATTTAGTGAACGAGAACGGACAGTGGCTGGCCCCCACTGCCGCCCCTGTCATTAGATTGCAAAGCAGCAGCACTTGGGCCCTGGAAGCTCAGAGAGCAGCTCGTGAAAAGAACTCTCTGTTTCTCCATTGAGACCAGGAAACACACACTGCCCCCTCCATTATCTTGATTTTTCTCTCTTCCTTAGGAACTCTTTAACTCACACACATACCACTTCTCCATCAGCCCCAAACCAAGAGACCCTGTGCATAGAAGCTCTTGCAAATGGACCCTTAGGGTAGCAGATAGGGTGTGGGGTTGCCCCACACTTCACCCCAAAAGCTCCAGTTTCTGGAGTTCCAGCTCTGGCCCAGCTCAGATGCCCTGTGGCATGTTCACCTCGACACGTCCCACCAGGTAGCTGGTTGGTAAGGCTGAAGTAAGAGTAGGTATTGCCCATCAGCCTTGGCTGCCCCCTTCCAAGCCCCAGCCCCCTATGCTGCTGTTTGAGGGGATTTGGAGGCTACATCGAAGCCAGGCCAAGTCGTAACTTTGCTATTATACTTTACACACTCAAGACACATGCATCCCTCTGGAATGGCACATAATGAAAGTAGGTTCTTAGAACTGATGCCTCTGAGAGCGTCTCTTTCCCCAATTCTGAGACACACATATTTCTACGTGTGAGTGATTATAATTCAGCACACAAAGCAGCTCTTCTTTTAGTAAGACATTTTTTTAAAAAATGCATTTGCCCATTTATTATAACAGCTGTTCCATTATTCTATAACCTTGTCCCCCCCATTTCTGAGAGACCCCGGTCAGTGCACCCTCTTCAAGAGGCTGCCGGGTTTGACAGGGTCGCCTTGCGCAGGCCCGTGAAAAATTCCTTAACCAGCTGCACCTTTCCAGGCCGGCACTAAACAGGGATTTCATTTATTTGAAAAGTAGGTATTAAATATGTCAGATATAGGAAGTTAAATGTAATGGGCCCAATTCCACACTCGGTTCCATATGCGTAAATCCCACTGATGGTGAACAGAGTGTGGCTGGAGCAGCAAAAATGAGGTCCCAAGTCTGTGGGAGGAAATTGCGCCCTTGATGGATCGTAGCTGACATTCTAATGGACATCAAACCAAACCTGTTAAAACTGGAAGGCGCCCTGAAGCTCTGGGGTCTTATTTTTTGTTTTTAAGCTTTAAGGAGTGGTTGCATTCCTCTGCTTCATTCCTTTTTTGTTTGTTTCCTAACTCCCAGTAAACACTTGCCATTTCTCTTCAGAGCTTTTTTCAGCTCACCTGCACTGGAGCTGTTTCCCAAGAGGATGACCCAGAGTGAAACAAGGGGAAGGAACGAGCAAACATTTCGGAGCCTGAGTTTGGGAAAGAGCCTGAAGGCCCCTACACCCTGCGGCAACATCCAAGCCTTGCTGCTCACAAGGCAGTCTCTGGATCATCAGCAGCACCCCCGGCCCCACTTCAGACGTTCTGAATCCAAATCTGCATTTTATCACGAGCCCAGGTGATTCATGCGCCCGCTATAGCGTGCGAAGCCCTGGATTAGAGAACAGAAATTAGACGTGACCCCGTTCTTTGGCAGGAATTTATCACCAGGCACTGTCTCAAGAACCGTGAGAATTCGGTTCAGAGGTTTGTGATAACTCTGCAGTGGTAACTGACTAGCACAGTGGTTCTCTTCCCTGGCTGCACATTGGAATCAGCGAGGGAACTTTTAAAAAAATGTTGATGTGCAGAATTTACCCAAGAGGGTGTGATTCAATGGGTGTCTGGGAAGGGGCTGGGACATTTTGTCTTCACTTAGAGTTCCCCAGGTGATTCTACTGTGCAGCCAGAACCAAGAGGCCCTGGGGTAAAAATATCACCTTGAATGGTTAGACTTCTTTCTGAATGGGGGCGATGGAATTTCCGATTCACCCCCCCAAGCACAGGATGCTGGGCCCTGAGGATGTTATAGACGTGGGTATCATTATTGCTCTCCAGGGACAATACACTGAGGAACGATGTGGCATCTACAAGGTGAAGGAAGAGCTATAACAAGACATGCTGCGAAGTGTAGCTTTCAGATACAGAAGTGTTCTGGGCGGAGAGTGGAGGAGGTGAGTGCACGGCAGGAAGGGATGAGGGCGGACTGAGCATAGAGAGCTGGGGGGAGAAGCAAAGGCCCTGCCTGACACATCCTTGTGGCCTGTGAGAACTAGAAGGAGCTCAGGAATCTTCTAGTTTTGCCTCAGGACACCACGTGGCACTGTTGACATTTTGAATCAGATCATTCTTTGTTGGGGGCTGTCTTGCGCGTTGTGGGATGTTTAGCAGCACCCCTGGTCTCTACCCACCAGGTGCATCCCCTGCCCCATCTGCGACAAACAAAAATGTCTCCAGACTTTGTCAGATGTTCCCTGGGGTCAAAAGCACACCTGGATGAGATGCACTGGCTTAGAACAATTCAGAAAAATGGTGGGAGGCCCTACATACTGACATGGAAGGTGCATTGAGATGTGTTAAGAATAAAAAGTAAGTTGCACAATAACATGGATGTTAGTCCCGATAAAACGTGTATGTGTCTCTTACACAGTTGGTGGGAGCGTACATTAGTTCAACCATTGTGGAAGACAGTGTGGCGATTTCTCAAGGATCTAGAAATAGAAATTCCATTTAACCCAGCAATCCCATTACTGGGTATATACCCAAAGAACTATAACTCATTCTACTATAAAGACGCATGCACATGTACGTTCACTGTAGCCCTGTGTACAATAGCAAAGACCTGGAACCAACCCAAATGCCCATCAATGATAGACTAGACAAAGAAAATGTGGTACATATACACCATGGAATACTACGCAGCCATAAAAACGATGAGTTCATGTCCTTTGTAGGGACTTGGATGAATCTGGAAACCATCATTCTCAGCAAACTGACCCAAGAACAGAAAGCCAAGCACCGTATGTTCTCACTCATAGGCGGGTGTTGAACAACGAGAACATGTGGACTCAGGGAGAAGAGCATCACACACTGGGGGCAGTTGGTGGAGGGTAGGCGAGAGACACTGGGAGGTGGGGAGGCATAACATGGGGAGAAATGCCAGATATAGTATGCACCTAAAGTAAAATTAAAAAAACAAGTGTATGTATGTGTATACAAGGATTGTGCTCATTAAACAGCGGAAGTGGTGCCTCCTCTCTTGGTGGTTAAAACATGATTACTGGTACTCACTCACCTGGGCTTTTTTTTTTTCTTTGACACTGAGTCTTGCTTGCTCTGTTCCCCAGGCTGGAGTGCAGTGGTGCCATCTTGGCTCACTGCAACCTCCGCCTCCCAGGTTCAAGCAATTCTCCTGCCTCAGCTTCCTAAGCAGTTGAGATTATAGGCACATGCCACCACACACTGCTAATTTTTGTATTTTTAGTAGAGACAGGGTTTCACCATGTTGGCCAGGCTGGTCTCAAACTCCTGATCTGAAGTGATCCACCCATCTCGGCCTCCCAAAGTGTGCCTGGCCCGCCCTGGGCTCCTTATCCCAGCTCTGCCATCTATTACCTACCCTGGCCAGTATCCATAATCTCCATGTACATCAGTTTTTCCATCTGTAAAATGAATCTAGCAGTGTCTATCCCAATAGGTTGTTATGAAGAGATTAAGTCCAATCATTCAGTTTTGGCAAAACATTTCTAGCAAAACCTGGCACATAGTAAGCAGCTTCACGGTTTGAGCCGTAATGAACATTATTAGCTCTTACGAGGTAAATGGAGGGCAGGGGTAGAGCAGAGATGGAGACTTCTAGATTTTGTTCTGTAAACTTCTGTTTGTCTGAATCCTGCACAATGGGACCGTATTTATATGTTCATTGTGTAATAACACATGCACACAAGAGAAAGAAATACTCTCATTTAGCCTACCTCATCTTTTAAGATGAACTGTTTTGTTTTGGGACCATTTTAGATTCACCAAAAGTCTGCAAAGACGTGCAGAGTGTTCCTGTCTGCCTGTCACCCAGTTTCTGTTTCCCCTGGTGTCATCATCTTACATTTCCATGGTCCAATTGTCAAAACAAAGAAACATGGGTCATGACTATTAACTAAACTCCAGACTCCATTTGGATTTCACTCGATTTTTTTTAAGCTAATATCCTTTTCCCGTTCCAGGATCCCATCCAGAATATCATGTTACCTTTAGTCATCCTGTCTCCCTGATCTCTCCTCAGCTGATAGTGAGACTGAGATCTTTGTTTTTCATTACCTTGACACTTTTGAAGAGTACTGGCCAGGTGTTTTGCAAAATGCCCCTCAATTTGGGTGTGACATATTCTCTTGATTAGACTAGAGTCATGGGTTTAGGCGGAAACCACAGAAGTGAAGCACCCTTCTCTTCGCGCCATACCGGGGAGTACATGCTGTGAACAGGATTTATCACTACTGATGTCACTTGATCACCTGGCCAAGGTAGTGTTTGCCAGGTGATTTGTAATTTCTCTACTATAAAGTGACTCCTCCCACCCCAACCCCCACCACACTCTATTCTTTGGAAGTGAGTGGCTATGTGCGATCCCCACTCAAGCATGGGGGAGATGAAGCTCCTGGTCCTCATGGAGGAAATATCTACACAGGATTTGGAATTCCTCTGCAGAAGATGGGTCTCTTCTCCACAGCTATTTGTTTATTCGGTCATGTATTTATATCAGGATGGACTCGTGGATATTTATATTACACTTTGGCTTATAATCCAATACTGCGCTATTTATTTTGCTGCTCAAATACTTACCTCCTTTTAGATTTTCGTTTTCATCAGTGGGAAGGCTCTGGATCGGGAGGGTGGAACATTCATTTGTGGAGCATGGACTCCAACCTGGAGACAGATTATGAGTGGGGGTCTTTTGGTCTTCGTTGGCCTCTGTAGAAGGCTGTGGCCAGTGGGAAGCAGGAAGAACAGAGGCTGTGTGACTTGTGGTAAAGGTGCAGAGTAAAGGAATGTGCGTGAGTGGGGTCCAGGCAGGGTGTAACTCAAGTTGTGAGAATCACGGTATATCAGTCAGGAGTTTCCAAGTAACAGAACCAACAGTGTGTATATGTGTGTGTGTAGAGGAGCAGGGGGGAAGAGAGAGAGAGAGATTATAAGGAATTGCTCATATAATTATGGAGGCTAAGTCCCAAGATCTACAGTGAGTCAGCTGGAGACCCAGGAGAGCTGATGGTGTAAGTTCCAGTCCAAAAGCCAGCAGGCTTGGGACTCGAGAAGAGTTGATGTTTCAGTTTGAGTCCAAAGGCCAGAGACTGACTTCCCAGCTCAAAGCTGTCAGGCAGGAGGAGTTCCCTCTCACTCAGCCTTTTTGTTCTACTCAGGTCTTCAGCTGACTGGATGAGGCCCACGGACATTAGGCAGAGTCATCTGCTTTACTCAGTCTACTGATTCAGAAGATAATCTCATGTAGATATGCCCTCACAGACACCCAGGAAAACTGACACATAAAATTCACCAACAGGATTAGCAACTTCTCCAGCAGCGAGCCCACCCAGAGCCTGGGAGCCACGGAGCTGGGGTTCCTCGGAAGGCTGCTGCCAATGATGGGGAAGGGAGAGCTTCAGGGATGAGGGATGCAGGCAGGAGGATGTGGATGTACAGGTGCTTCTCATCTGTACAATTCTGGGGAAATCAAGGCCATGATGTGGTTGAACAGTTGACACTGGGAATGCAGGACTCTCTCAAGGATCATAGAACAAAGGCTGTCAGAGTTGTTGGGCTTTGTGTGATTTTGGGGGAGGGAGGAACAGGCATGTTGAAATCCCCAGTGTTTGGGGAGGGGAATAGAACATGGTGTGAAAAGCATGTAATCACAGGTTATGACATTATGAGGGGTGTATCAGCTTTGCTATGGTTAGTCAGTCAGTCTAATCTAGGGAGTCTTAATCCAAATGCACCAGTTTTCACTTCAAAGTTATGTCTTAGCATCTGTCCTGGACAGAGTCCACAGGAGTGTGGCAGACGCTCTCTCTCCCTCTTTGGCTTCACGGTGCCTTTGGCTCTTCCCTTCTTCCCCCCCAGTCCAGCCTCTTCCTTTTCTTGACCTCCCATGAGGAGTCTCAGGCTCCCTCTGCTCCTTCTGGGCCTGCTGTGGAGCAGGGCAGAAGGAAGGAATGGGGAGAAGAGGTGCGTGGGCCTCAGATTCTGTGAGCAGACCTCTTCTGAGAGGGCCAGGCCTTTCCCTGGCCAAGCTGGCTGCGCCCAGCACAGCTCCTGGGATCATAAGGCTCTGGGCTCTTCTCTACCTGAGTCACATCGCCCAGAGCCTCCTTCATTCCTCTGGCCTCCTTATGTGTATTTCTCTAGGAGGAGGAGGGCACAGGGTGAGTGAGGGAAGAGCACCTGTCCCTTCCACTAACACTTGTTAAACATCCTAATATTACCTCCTTTTGGAAAATGAAATGGTCCCTATCGGTTTTACAAATTAAGAGGCAGAAAGGACAGCTCTACAAAATCTTATTGGCTAGGGGGCATGTCCCTAGAGTCTGTCTATAGGGCTAAATGAGGCCAGGTAGGCCGGGAGCAATGGCTCATGCCCGTAATCCCGGCATTTTGGGAGGCTAAGTCAGGCAGATCGCTTAAGCCCAGGAATTAAAGTCTGGACAACATGGCAAAACCCTGTCTCTACCCCCAAAAAATACAAAAATTAGCTGGGTGTGGTGGCATAATCTTGTAGTCCCAGTTACTCAGGAGGCTAAGGTGGGAGGATTGCTTGAGCCTGGGAGGCAGAGGTTGCAGTGAGCCAAGATCATGCCATTGCACTCCAGCCTGGGAAACAGTGAGACCCTGTCTTTAAAAAAAAAAAAAAAAAAAAAGGAAAAATGAGGCCAGGTATGTAAATAATCATAATTCTTCATTGGAGTTGTTTAGATTATCTTTGGGTGGAAGGAGGAGGAGTTGTGGAATTTTTATGTTTATCAGAAGGTGAAATGGGTTGCAAATCAGTGTGGAAGCTGAGACCCAGCTCAACCTTTGCATTTGGGCAGGTGCGGGAACGGGCCTGGTATTGAGGGGATGTTGGCCAAGGTCACACCTAAGGTCCTCTTGAGGTATCCTTCTAGCTAACTTGAAGCTGTGCGCTTCTCCAAGACTTCTCCCCATGTGGTCTGGCTGGTCAAGGCAAGAATAACTCATAGTGGAAGAAGAGGTGAGTCAAAGACAAATAGTGTCCAGGAGTGGAGAGAGCAGACAGCCTGACCACAGGCAGGCCCCACAGGGCAGCTTCAGACTCCCACGCGCTGCCGGGAGAGCCTTCCTGGAAGCTGAAATCCTCTGGCCAGGAATTTTTTTTGAAAAATAACAAAATGAACCACATGTGGATCCTGGGACTCAGACTATCAAAGAGGAAGAGGAGGAGGGGTGAGAACGGCCAAAAGAGGCTGGGATGTGCAGGCACCATCCACAGAGCAGCTCCTGGAAGCCACGGTGGTGGACATGTCAATGGGAGCCCACTCCTGAGCACAGGAGGGGACTCAGCCTGGCTGTCTCCAACTAAGGGGGGCTTCCTCTGCCCAGCAGTCCTGTTGGGAGAATAAGCAGGTAGACCCCTGGGTTTCTATGCCAGATGAGAGAGGCTGAAGCCACCATGAACAGACATGATGGAAATCCCGGCGGGCTGACTGTTTCCAATGGCAGGCTGTGCCAGGGGCTACAGGGGACATGGCAGACACAGTCCCTGCCCTCAAGGAGCAACTGTCTTTTTGAGGAGACAAGCCTGGTCGTGGAAGTAGCACCGTCTAGAGGCCCAAAGCATGGACTGAAGCTCAGCTCAGCCATTGATGGGTTGTGCTAAGCACCTGCAAAGATGTTATCATCATTATCCTCATGTTGCAGATGAAGAAAAAGACCAGGAGAGATCCAAGAAACATTTCAAAAGAATAAGTGGGGTTGTGGAGAGTTGTCAGGACACAAGGAATAGAAGAGGACAAAGACAACCCTGTGAGTAACTTTCTAAATGGACTGCAGAGAGCCCACTCACCATGGACACAAATCTGGTTGTGAAGGGAAAGATTCCTCTGCAAAGCAAGCAGCCATCAGTCTCTTGGGACACTCCGAATGTCCTATCAGGCAGCTTGGCATTTGCACTCATCTTTACTTTTCAGGTCAAGACCACCCAGAGGACACGCCCTGTTGGTGCCTGGGTGGGACGCTTGAGTGTCCCGGAAGCCTGCCTGCTATCCCTACCGTCATTCCTTGGGAAGTTGCCCCAAGGCTGACTCAGTTGTGGAATCTGCAGCTTCAGCAGGGCTGTGTCCTCTTCCTCTGCTGCTGTCTCAGGAAGGAGGACCCAGACCTGTTAAGGATCTGAAGCCTGTGCCCATCTTCTCATCCATCCTCTCTTCATCCCAGGAAGCCTAGCTTTGAAGCCCCAAGACGGTCCTGGGATAGGACCACAGCCCCCAGGCTCAGGCTAGAAAAGAAAATAACCCTCTGTGTCTATCAATCAGGAACATGCAGGAAGCCTTGGAGGCCCCAGGAAGTGCCAGGAGCAGCGGGTCTTGGCAGAAATATCTGCATAGCTAGATCCCAATGGGTCCCATCTGACGTTGTTGCTGCAATTCCAGATCCTACAAGGGCCCTAAAGAGAAATGAAAGGTATAATGTCTCTCGTGGGACAATTTATAATTGGCAGAGCTGAGGGGAGCTATTCCTTGTGTCTCTGCCCAACTCCATCTTTTTCTCTTTTGTCCTTAATTTTTTAACTGGCCCTGGTGAACATTTGTGGTAGAGTTTTCTAACAATAGCAACCACATCAGCGATCATGCCTACCGGTTATTAATCACCTCCCTCTACAAACCACCTTCTGGGCTGGGTGGTTTACAGGTATTATTTCTAATCCAGACAATAACCATGCAAAGTAGGTGATATTCTTCCCATTTTACAGATGTGGAAATTAAGCAGAAACAACAGAATAAGCTTACAAAGACTTCTGATTCTGGAATTATCAAACACAGGGTATAACTATTTTCAATAAACAGAAGAGCATCTTTAAAATATGAGTAAAGCGTAAGCATAGATGTGAAAGAATAGAATGGAACTTCTAGAAAGTGAAAGTTTAGACATATAATAAAATAGAAATTTAAAACTCAGGAGAGATGGCCAAGCGTCGTGGCTCATGCCTGAAATCCCAGCACTTTGGGAGGCCGAGGCAGGCTAATCACGAGGTCAAAATTTCGAGAGCAGCCTGGCTAACATGGTGACACCCCATTTCTAATAAAAATACAAAAAATTAGCTGGGTGTGGTGGTGCACGCCTGTCATCCCAGCTACTTGGGAGGCTGAGGCATGAAAATTGCTTGAACCTGGGAGGTGGAGGCTGCAGTGAGCCGAGATCACGCCATTGCATTCCAGCTTGTGTAACGAGCGAAACTTGGTCTCAAAATAAAAAAAAAACCTCAGGAGTGACTTTGTGAGCTGGAGGATAGAACTGGAGAAATGATCTAGAATGTAGCTGAGAGAGATAAAGAGATGGAAAATGTCAAGGAGATTAATAGCCTGGAGAATAAAGTAAGACCGTCCAGAGTGTAATCAGAGTTTCGTAAAGTGAGGACAGAGGGAAGGGGCCTGAGGCAACTTGAAGGCCTACTGGCTGAGAATTTCCCAGAACTGATGACTGACACCAGTCCACGGATTCAGAATTTGAGCTGAAGCCCTGAAGATGGAAAGCGTGGACTTTGGATGCTCATGATACGGTATGTGAGAAGCAGTCTGTCCACAAAGGGTGCTGGGAGGGCGGCACCTTAGGCACTGGCCTTTTGGGACAGAGAGCAGGTCCAGAGCCTCGAGGGGGGTTTGGGGGAATGTGCACAGCACAAAGCTGAGCCCTGCCTCCTGGGGGAGGAACATCTGGAAAACTTGTCCTAACCCTGGATGACATAGCAAGAATAGGAGGGTGGTTCTATGTTGCCATTTGGAGGCGTTTCTGGGAAAGGGAGAGAAGGGGTGTTAATACACCCATTGTATGGATTAGGGAATCAAAGCCCAAACAACAGAGTCCTCCAAAGAAAGTGAGCAGCAGCCTTGGGATCAGAGCTCTTTCCTCTGGCTCCCAGGGTAGGCACCTCTGGGTAACTAACATTCTCCGCTTCACCTGTTTGGCAGTCAGCCTCAGCAATGGGTGGAGCCCTGGCATCATTTCCAGCCCTGATGGGATTGTCAGAAGCAAAAGCGAACAAAGGACTTTGCTGTGCTGCACTGTCTCCCAGAGCCAGCTCTGACCCCTTCCCCACAGGCAAAGTCCTGATTACCTCTGGCTGTCTCAACCTGATGACTTAGACCCCACCGGGGCAGTGTTGTCACATCTGTGTGACGTGCACATGAGTCAATTTAGGAGCAGCACAGCTGTCACTGGAAACCGAAAAGGAGCCTGACACATACTGTCCTATGCGCCATGTGGTGAAACAGCAGACAGAGCCCCACGGTGCCAAACTGTCTGCCTGGTCCCCACCTCCGCCTCCCCTCTACCTTCGCCTTGGTCATTCCAGGAGAGCAGGAGACAGTGTCAGTTGTGATTCAGCTCTCCAGCTCATCCAAACTCAAATTCCAGGCCTCTGACTTTCACAAGGCATTTAACACCGCTAAGCCTCTGCATTCCCACCTGTGCAATGGAGTCACTACTAGTTCTTGGAATTAAACAAGACTGTGTTTTGGTACATTTATCAACAAGTGACAAATACAGTTATCAGGCTTACTTCTAGTAATCTCATGTTATGATTGAGTTAAATAGCCGAAGAATTCAAGTTGTTCGTAATTAGACATGTTCCTTTTGGCTTCAGGTTTGAAAAGAGGACTTAGAGAATTGTCACAGCATTTCAAAATGAAGTAGCGAGAACAACGAAAGAATAAAATGCCACAGTGGGTGGGGGTGGGGAGTAAGTGAGTTAGCGGTTTCGCTTCCCTGAGATCCATGTTTGACAGTGATTCTCAACTGGGGGCAGCCTACCCTTTTTCTGGGTCCCAGGGACTTTCTTTTTTTTTTTAGACAAAGTCTCACTGTGTCACTCACTGTGTCACTCAGGCTGGAGTGTAGTGGCACAACCCCAGCTCACTGCAACCTCCATCTCCTGGGTTCAAGCAATTTTCCTGCTTCAGCCTCCCGAGTAGCTGGGATTACAGATGCCCACCACCATTCTCTGCTCATTTTTTTGTATTTTTAGTAGAGATGGGTTTTCACCATGTTGGCCAGGCTGGTCTTGAACTCCTGACCTCAGGTCTTCCACCCACCTTGGCCTCCCAAAGTGCTGGGATTATAGGCATGAGCTGCTGTGCCCCACCCCAAAGACTCTGTTATTATTTTGCCACATTCTGGATTTCGTTACTCTGCTGTGCTAAATTTGGCTTAGGGGATTGAGAGTAAAGATGGCAGGGCCCTGGCAGAAGGAGACGTGATGGTGTTTGGATGTGTGTGTAATAGAAAACAGAGGTGTGGTTAGACAGATGGCCCGACCCAGGGTCTGTCTGGGTCTAAGGGATGAGACCCCACTGTGCCCTGTGCCACCTTCTGCACCACCACAGCTGTGACTGCTGAAATTCAAAAGTGTATCACACACCCAATAACGCTGGGAAGTCCTGATCTACACGTCTGAAGAGCAGGCACAGTGGGTGGTCCAAAGGGATCCAGCAGAAACATGACAGTGGGGAAAGAAGGAGAGGGAAAATTAGATTCAATCAAAGGCACACAACTGCAAATGGTGAGTTCGTTCTATTTGGCTGCAGTATCACCCCTCCAGGGAAGACAGTGGAACTTGAGTCATTTAAACTCTGGCTGGGAAAAGTTGTGAAGGATGTACAATAGACAAAGCTGGAGTTTGGATCAGTCTGGTGGTAGGACCAGAAGACCCAGTAGTCGACTTGATTCGACGTGGCTCTGCTTCGCCAGACATTCTCCCCCCACCCCCTCCACCCCTCCAACCCCCCACCTCCCCCACCGCCGTCAGATTCTGCTGAGGGGCTGACTCAGGCCCAGCTGATGAGCGGGGCCTGGACACGTGTGTGTGGATATGTGTGTAAAGGGAGGTGTTTTCCAGGTCGTCACTGCCTCGTTTCCTCAGACTGACTGGGATGTTTGAGAACTTACCATGTTCACTCTCATAAGAAATCTCAAATTCCTTGCAGAGAGTTTGTTTTATGGGAGAAAAAATAGAAGCCAGGGAAGGATGTTCCATTTAGGTTTGCAGGAAATGATCTTTTTAATTAGAAGCCTGCGGCACATGTCAGATTTTCCAACAGTGCTTAAGTTCATTGCCGTCATATGTATGTGTATTTTTTATAAAAGCACACTGCTGTTAATCATTTGTTTTTCCTAGAAAGTACTGGTTAAGGTGTGATTTCTGTGAAATTAGGCCGTTTTGTGTCATCCATGTGATCAAGAGTTGGTTAAATGTCATATTCTGTGTGGTTTGGTTCATAAAGACACTCGAAGCCGGGAACCATCATATAAACTTGCTATAAACCCAGTTTTTACATTCAGTGTCATCCAGACCTAGCACCATCCTGGGTAAACAGAGAGTGCTCAATAATTGCATGTTGATTGATTGATTTGGGAAGTTGCCCAAAGCAATAATCCTTCCAGGGTCTATGCAGGGAACAAACTAATGTGTGATTAAATCCAAGCCATTTTTTCAAAACCAGGTTGCTTTTCATTTCAGAAACACACAGGAATCCAATGTGAAGGGAAGAGACAAACTACATTTTACATAAAAAGACCTTGATTCAAAGGCCACCCTTCTCATGGCTCATCAAAGGACCTCCGTAACATCCTGGAGCCTGCCCGCCTTGGTTTCTAAATCTATGAAAAGGGGGAGCTGCACCCGATGACTGCTGTAGTTCCTCGTTACCTTGCAAAACATGGCCGTGCCCAGCAACAGCCAGAGCCGAGTTGCCTGATTACATTGTCCTGCCACTGCCCTGCCCAGGAGCACAGGGGCAACACCACTGCTATTTGGAGGACGAAATGAGACTATTCTCATAAAGAAGCAGACAAGTAATTCAGGGCGGTGTGACAGCACAGCAGAGCAAAGATGAGTCAGGAATAAGGACACCTGGGGTCTGGTTTTACTTCTGTTTCTGACCTGATTTTCTACATGATCTTTGACAAGTTGTTCGATATGTGTCTGGACCAAATGTTATACAAACGTTTGGACATTCTCACCATTATTACCAGCAGTAATCCACTGAGGTCATGTTTGTCTGTCTGCTTGTTTTTGCCTAACTATCCTCAGCCATCTTGTTCCCCCAAGGATTAGGACAGCTTAAACACGAGGTAACACTCTAGAGAAAATCCCTCAAATCAGACTCCCTTATCTGAATCCCTCAATATTTCAATGCTGGCCATTAAGAAGACAACGAGCATGAGGTCTCCTGTTCCAATCCCGGTCCTGCTAACCCATTAGCCGTGTAACTTGCGGAAAATCACTTCACTCATCTGGAACTTGGGGTCTGTGGTGGTTTAAAAACATGTCCACGGACTGGGCACGGTGGCTTACACCAGCACTTTGGGAGGTGGGGGCAGGTGGATCTCTTGAGGTCTGGAGTTCAAGACCAGCGTGCCCAGCATGGCAAAAACCCGTCTCTACTAAAAAATACAAAAATTAGCCAGGCATGGTGGCGGACCCCTGTAATCCCAGCTACTTGGGAGGCTGAGGCAGGGGAATTGCTTGATTCTGGGAGGCAGAAGTTGCAGTGAGCTGAGATCATGCCAGTGCACTCCAGCTTGGGCGACACAGTGAGGTTCTGTCTCAGAAAAAAATAAAAAATAACAAAACAAACATGTCCACAAATTCTTTACACGATTCTCATAAACAGAGGATACATAACCCCCCCTCTCTTTGAACACAGCTTCCTCAAGGACTCACTTCTAACTAACTGAAATACACAGCGTGGCACAAGTGACCTTGCGTGATGTCTACGGCTAGGCCTGGTGCCCTCTCTCAAACTCACACCTTTGGAGCCCTGAGCCACGTGGAGGAGTCAGGTGACTCTGAAGCCACTCCACTGGAGAGACCACTTAGAGATAGCCCAAGATACCCGAGGGGCCCCAGCCATTCAGGTTTCCCCTCACGGCTGCCAGACATTTTGGTGAGCAGCCTTCAGGATGACCCCAGCCACAGGCATCGTCTGGCTGTAAGCTATAAAGTGGTGCTGCCCAGCTGAGCTGCTCCCAAATTCCTGGCACACAGAACTGTGAGAGATGATAAATGATTGGCGGAGTTTTAAGCCACTGAGTCTTGCGGTAATTTGTTGAGCAGCAATCGATACCTGAAATGGAGATTTTCCATCATCTTCTCCAGAAGGAAGCCCTGAACTCAGTGTTACTCAGGAGGCCTCAGGCGGCAGCTCCACATGCATCCCAAGAGGTGTTTCTATTACCAGAACTCATATCCCATTATCTTCCTGAAACAGACACGGAAGTGCAAGGAGCTGGAGATTCCTAACTTTGACACTATAAATAGACGAGCCTTTCTCCTGTCTTTGTACTTCCCAGGAGTGTAAATTACACAGTCTGGAACTCTCAAGTTGAAGCATTCTGAACTCCTCAGAAAGCCCTGTTTAAATTCAAGTCATATCACGATGCATCTTCCATACAAAAGCCCTACATGGCTTCAGCACGCTCCCAGGAGGCAACTGTCAGAAAAGGCCAGGTTCCTGTTCTCCAGCTCATGCTCCCCTTCCTCCTGCTTAGGCCAGTCGCCTCCCTGATCACTGCTCCGAGCCCCACCTTGCCTATTAAATGGGTGGGTTGGTCAGCACACTCTCAGTCCCTTTCCAACTGTAGGATGCGGCAAACGTTTGAGGCTAGGGTGTGAAAAAGACAAAAAGAAGATAGGATTTCTGCCTTCAGAATTTCTAACCCATTGAAGAGGCAGCCCAGAGCACTGCAGACATTAGAGGACAACAGACAATTTAATGTTTAATTGGCCGGGGTGGGGTGTATTTTAAAACTGGCATAACTGCAGAATCCAAAAGCCTCAGACAGAGTAGCAGAAAAGTCATTTTCTCCATCTACTCTTTTTTTTTTCTTTTTTTAACTTTTACCTTAGAATCAGGAGGTACAGGTGCAGGTTTGTTACAAAGGTATATTGTGTGATGCTGAGGTTTGCAGTATGAATGAACCCATCACCCTGGGGGTAGTGAGCATAGTATCCAACAGGTAGTTTTTCAGCACTTCCCCCATCCCTTTCTCCCCACAGTAATCCCCAGTGTCTGCTGTTCCCATTTGTATGTCCATGCGTACCCAGTGTTCAGCTCCCCCTTATAAATGAGAATGTGTGGTATTTGGTTTTCTGTTTCTGTTAGTTTGCTTAGGATAATGGCCTCCAGCTGCATCCATGTTGCTGCAAAGGACACTGTTTTGTCCCTTTTTATGACTCTGTAGTATTCCATGGTGTTGATGTACCACGTTTTCCTTCTCCAGTCCACCACTGAAGGGAACCTGGGTTGATTCCATGTCTTTGCTATCATAAATAGCATCTTCAGCTATTGAAGGGTGGTGCTGTTGGTTGGATGTTCGTGAACTACATGTTGATGCCTAATTTCCAATGTGGCAGCCTTTGGGAGGTAATTAGGTCATGAGGGTGGAGTCCTCCTGAATGAGATTAGTGCCCTTATAAGAAAGATGATACCTTTCTTCACCATAGGAAGATGGAATGAAAAATCAGCTCTCTGCAAACTGAGACAATAACCCTCACTAGACACTGACTCTGTCAGCACCCAGGTCTTAGACTTCCCGGCCTCCAAACTATGAGAAATAAATTTTCGATATTTAAACCACCCCAGTCTATGGTGCCTGTTGCAGCAGGATGAACCAAGACAAATAATAGTTACAATTCTTAGTTGCAAACAACAGAATCCGTTGGGTTCATTAAGGGAAAAGATAAGTTTAATCAAGACTCTTGGAGAGCTCACAAAATGTCCAGGAGAACCAGATGCTGAAGCTACTAGCCATAAGCAGTGCCCAACCACACAAAGGAATTTCTTAAAGACCCCGTGTCCCGCCACTCCGCAGCTAGGAACCCCTGCACTGCAAACCAGAAGCTGGATCCCTTCTATGTCCCCAGGAAACAAGTATCTCTGCTACCCCCTTGCCACCCTAAACTGAATTCTCCTCTGGACATGTCACAGAGCAATATATGGCAAAGGGGTCTAGAGATATGAGTCTTCTAGCTTCTCCTTTCATAATGTGGGGTTTGTAGTGTGGGGGATATCTGAAATGCAGGGAGGGTATGCAGAGATGGGTCCCCGTAGGTGACAAATGTCCCCCCAAGATGGATAGAGTTAGAATAAGCACAGGATGGAGGCAAAGCTGAGGGAGAAGGGGCCAAATGTGAAGGAAGGTCTGGGGCAAGGAGTCTGGGACAGGAGAACGACTCCCCGAAGCGGGGCAGAGAGGCAGGCAGAGTGGCTGTGGGCACAGAGGAGAGCAGGCAGACTGACGGACCACGAGCCTCCATCTCAAGATGCATGTCGCCTGGCTGTCGGCGCCCCTTCCTCCTGGCTCGCACCAGCCCCGCTCGGTCGTTTGGAAGCAGCCTTCGTTCGCAGAGCCGGCAGTTCGCAGTTGGCAGGGAGCACCCTGCTTTCTCTCAACAGCCGTCCGTCTTCTTGTCTTCCCCTTTCCAACAGGGTGAATACATTTCTCTTCGGCTGTGTGTGCCAACATACCTCGAATTTGCTGGCAGCAGGCACTTCTCATGTGTTGGTTTTGGAACCCTTTAGGAGTTTGTCCCATTTCTCTTCCATCTGGGCTAGAAACATGCCAACCAGGATTTCTCTAGATTTTTTTTTTCTTAACCCTGGGCTGTAACCCAAGGGACCGTGCATCTAGACCCCTTGGGTCTCAAGCTCTATCTCTGCTTCGGGAGCTGCTCCCCCTCCGCACCTCTCTCTGGGCAGCCAGGCAGTGAAGCCTTGATGATGGAGCCCTGACTTGTGACCTCCTCGAACTTGGTGCTCAGAGGCATGGTTATTACAAATGGACATTTGAGCTTCCACTGGAAATTGGTAATATATATCCTTGGCAGCAATAAGGACAGGCTGTGAGAATTCTTTTCGTGTTGGACTTCTTTTAAGGAGTGCAGTCTTCTTTCAGCCTACTCACAGGCAGTGGAAGTCGGTGGGGGTTGTGTAATGGGGAAACCAGACTCGAACTGGAGATGTTCAAGGGCGGCAGGTGAAACCCATGACCGTGTGTCCCAAGAACACCAGTGCCTGCCACCTTGGAGGTGACCAATAATTATTTGCTGAGTAGAAGGCTGGATCATGTAGGGGAGAAAGCAACGCATGGCAGCACTTCGACATTGCTGTGTTAGACCCACTCGTCTGCAAGTGAAAAGAAACATCCTGGGGATGCCGGGACAGCTGGTCATGCCGAGCCCTCAAACGGCTCCTCGTCAGGTAAGTATAAAGTCCAGATTTCTTGGGCTGGTTTAATAAGCTCTTCCATACCATCCCCCACACCTCACCAACTACCCTGGGCTCTGCTGAGCCCCCTCCACCCTGAGCCCTCACTGCCGTTGTTTCTCTGCCTGGAGGGTTTTCTCTGCCCTCTCACCCCCCAGCCAGTAAACACAGAGTTCCTGTTTCAAGGGAAGCTCAGGTTTTTATCTTCACTTTTTTTTTTTTTTTTTTTTTTTTTTTTTTTTTTTTTTTTTTTTGAGATGGAGTTTCGCTCTGTTGCCCAGGCTGGAGTGCAGTGGTAGGATCTTGGCTCACTGCAACCTCTGCCTCCCGGGTTCAAGTGATTCTCCTGCCTCAGCCTCCTGAGTAGCTGGGATTACAGAAGTGCACCACCATGCCTGGCTAATTTTTTGTATTTTTCGTAGAGACGGGGTTTCACCATGTTGGCCAGGCTGGTCTCGAACTCCTGACCTCATGATCCACCCATCTCAGCTTCCCAAAGTGCTAGGATTACAAGTTTTTATCTTCTCTACAAAACTTTTCTCTATGCAAGTTGAAAACTTATTTCCTCACATACACAAAAACCTGGATACTGATGTTGACAGCAACGTTATTCATTAATTGTCCAAACCTAGAAGGAAGAAGATGTACCAAGCAGTGAATGGATAAATAAACTGTGGTGCATCCAGGCAATGGAATATTATTCAGCACTAACAAGAAGTGAGCTATCAAGCCATGAAAGGAATGGAGGAAACTTGAATGCATGTTGCTAAGAGAAAGATGCCAGCCTGAAAAATCTATAAACTGTATGATTTCAACTAGATGACGTTCTAGAAAAGGCCAAACTGTGGAGACAGTAAAAAGATCACTAGTTGCCAGGGTTTAAGGGGATGGGGGTTGGGGCAAATTGGCAGAACACTGAGGATTTTTAGGGAAGTGAAAATACTCTGTATGATACTATAATGATACATGTCATTGTACATTTGTCAAAGATCATAAGATGTATAACACCAGGCGTGAATCTTAATATAAACTGTGGACTTTGGATGATAGTGATGTATGCGTTGTAACAAATGTAGCACTCCAGTGAGCACTGTTGACAGTGTGGGAGGCTGTGTGTGTGAGGGGGCAGGGGTTGTATGGGAACTCTGTACCTTCAGCTCAGTCTGTATGCAAATCTAGAACTGCTCTAAAAAATAAAGCCTATATAAAACAAACAAACACACACCAAAAAACCTATCTTTCTCCAGGCAGTTGCCCCACCCCCTCTTCTGCAACTGGCCCTGCCCTTTTCCAGTTCCTCCACCCTTTCTCCGCCATGGCCAGAGCCTGTGTAAATGCATTAAGCCTCTCGGTGTCCAGGCCTGTTTCCTTCCACTCCGCTGCGAGCCAGCGAGCAGGAGCACGGCATATTCACTCCAGCATCCCCAGAGCCTGGAGTGCTTCTTGGCTCCTGGTAGTTTAATGTTTGTCGAATGAATAATCCAGTGCTACTGATGATCTACCAGGTGCCAGACACCCCTACCCCTCACTCCTGACTGTCCATATTCCCCTTCTCTGAGGGTTTACTTCCTTCAGCCTGTACAGAAGTTAAAAGAAATCTTCTCTCCCTCTGCTGTCCTACGTAGTTCTTGCCATATTTTTGTCCTAACACAGGTGAATTTCTCATATGGAAGCGCCTTTCACACCATCGACATTTCCTGATGGTTCGTTCACCTGGCTTGAGCTCACCCGTGGCCCTGCTGGGCATGGCTTATGCTGCCCACCTTGGTTCACAGCCTGCGTCCTGAATCCCTGAATCGCTCATCCCAACCCTCTACTTTACTCCCCATCTGCCTCTGCCTCCCTCGCCCAGCTGTCTCCCCATTTGTGGCCTCATCTTACCCTTGGTCCAGCAGCTGGGCATGAATTCTTAGTCTTACACTTTGCTCCTTGTGCTGCCCTGGGGCAAACATCGGCCCACAGGAGGCCAGTTTGTTTGGTGTGGCCCCATAAATGGGCTCCTCTATGCTGCCCAACCCTGAAAACAGGACACTGGAGCTCTGCCCTAAGGCTGTGCTGCCCAAGGGCTCCTCTGGTTCCTACTTCAACAAAGTAAGGCCCACTTCCAGGTGACTCGTACTCAGCATCTCTGCGGGATTGGGTGATACTGGCCTCTGCCTCTGGCCAATCCTATAAGGGCAGCCATGGAGCAATATGCAACAGGTGCTGACATGAGTTTATTTTTGAGATGGAGTCTCACTCTGTCACCCAGGCTGGAGTACAGTGGTGCAATCTTGG
The DNA here is from genome assembly GCF_001604975.1 of Cebus imitator. Taxonomy (NCBI): domain Eukaryota; kingdom Metazoa; phylum Chordata; class Mammalia; order Primates; family Cebidae; genus Cebus; species Cebus imitator. Next base: position 3,368,967 of record NW_016107512.1, on the reverse strand, counting down.
CTCACTGCAACCTCTGTCTCCCAGGTTCAAGTGATTCTCCAGCCTCAGCCTCCTAGTAGCTGGGACTACAGGAATGCACCGCCATACCCAGATAAGTTTTTGGTATTTTTTAGTAGAGATGGGGTCTTACCATCTTGGCCGGGCTGGTCTCAAACTCCTGACCTCAAGTGATCTGCCTGCCTTGGCCTCCCAAAGTGCTGGGACTACAGGCGTGAGCCACAGCGCCCTGCAACATGAGTTTATTTAGGTGTGTTTTCAGGTGCAGTGCTCTGTTCTGGAACAGAGCAAGACAATATGGACTGCTTACTTCTCTCAAGAAGCCCAGCTCTATGAAGTGGTAATAAATCTAGAAAAAAAGCCCCAGCCTACTCCAGGATGTATTCATGTTGTCTTTACATAATGTATCAACTTTCAAAGTGTGCATACCTTTTAACCCTTTCACCCAGCAATTCCAATTCTAGAATTCTACTCCATAGAAATACACATATCCATAAAGGTATGTGCACAAGGATATTCTGTTATAGTGAGTGTTTGGAATAACCTACTTGTCCATTGATAAGGAAATTGTTATATAAATTGAGCTAAATGCATGCAACGGAATACTGGGCAGCCATTAAAACAATGAGGTGGGACTACATGTCATAACAGGAAGAGATTTCCAAGATACAGTGTAAATCAGGGGTTGTCAAACTAAGCCCCATAAGCCGAATCCAGCCTGCCACCTGTTTTTAAATAACCCACAAGCTAAGAATGATTTCTCTATTTTCAAATGGTTGAAATTAAAAGAAGAATACTTCATGACACGTGAAAATTACATGAAATCCAAATTTCAATGTCCATAAATAAAGTTTTATTGGAACACAGCCATGTTCATTCATTCTCACGTGGTCTACAGCTGCTTTTGCTCTGCAACAGCAGAGTCCAATGCATGTGACAGAGACCATGGGGTTCACAAAGCCAGAAGTATTCACTATCCAGGCCTTCACAGAAAAAGTTTGCCAGTCTCTCTGCTCTCCAGTCTCGATGAGAGGATACAACAAGAAGTCAGCCATCTGCAACCCGGAAAAAGACCTTCACCAGATCCTGACCATGCTGACACCTGACCTCAGCCTTCCAGCCTCCAGAGCTGGGAGAGACACATTTCTGTTGTTTATAAGTAAAAAAAAAAAAAAAAAAATACAGAAAGAAAAAGAAAAAGTTTACCAACCCCTAATCTAAGTGATAAAATAAAATAGCATGTATATATGTACTATTTTATTTTCTCACAAGAAGAGAATACAATAGTATGTATGTATGTAATAGTATGTATATAATAAAATAGTATGTGTGTATATATATATGTATATATATGAAAGGAATATATATACATACTATTCCTTTCATATAACACTCCTATAAAAATTATGCATGTTATATAATATATATTAATTTTTAAGCATGTAAGTTAATAGAAGAGGTATCAGAGGCTGCACCCTAAACTATCAACAATGTTCCCCTATGAAAGAGGAGCAGAACTGGAGAGGGGTAAATTAAGGGAGATAGCATGTTTTATTATTTATGCCTATATTTGTTTCATTTGGATACTGAATATATGCATATATATACTTATAGTCTTGTTATTTGTGGTAGTTATATTCTATAAAATTAGCACAAGCACTGGAATAGCAAATACTGAACCACTGCTTCCAGGGGAAATACTAGGTAAGGCTCCTGTGAGCCTCTGGTTACAACATTTTGTCAACAGATCAATGCATAACCTTGTTTCAGTGCGCTTCTGTTTAAAGACATCTTACTTTCTTTCTGTAAGACACATCACAGCCCTCATGGGCGCAGGAACACAAGACAGTTCATCAGTACTATGTTTAGGGGCCATTTTAAACAGTGAAGTCACCAACGAAAAGCACAAAAATGTGAAAAATGTGGCACGAAATAGACCACAGAAAGAACTCTTATTTCCAGTTTGAGAGCTGGAACAGAAAGCGGAGCTTCACCTTGTTTGTCCCCAGCTGGAAATGCACCCACTGGTTGGGTGACCCAAATTTTTCGCTACTCTACCCGTATCCAAGAATGACTGCAAAAGCGCCACGTGTGCTGATTTGGGGGTTACAAACCCATTTTTGTGAGTAGCCAGATTCACAAGTACAGAATTATCAAACAATGAGGATCAACTGTACATTTATATATATGTGATACATATATACACACACACACACACACACACACACACACACGCATTGTTTTTATAGTTAATGAATAAAAATATGTTTAATGTTTGCCCTTGATGATGCATGGAGCTGCCTCCGAAGTTGTCTTTTGGGCAGCATGCAGAGGGTCTCTAAGCAATACCTCTGACAGGCAGACGTGGTCAAAATGTTCATTTTTACATGAGTGAGTCAACCTTTCAACAGGACCTCCATAGGGCAGAGACAGCAGCAAAGCAGAGAACGTGCTGAGCCTCACACAGCTTCCTATCCTTCAATGGTTTACTTTTTGGGTGTCTAGGAACACATCCTGCAAAGCCACCTGACTATCTGTGAGGCACAAGAATGCTGGCAACACACGCAGCCAACCAGAGACATATAATGAAGAGCTTGCCTCTCCGCACTGCCGCGTCCATTTCTTCATGCATACCACTCATTGCAGAAGGAATGCAGCCAATGCATTCCTTCTCCTGCATTCTCTCCATCAGCCCTTAACCAGGCCTGGGAGAGATACATTTCCAGTGTTTATAAGCCAAAACAAAATAAAGAAAGAAAAAGTATTCCATTCCTTTGAGAGGCATGGTGTCTTCTCTCCTTGTTCTTCCCTCCCTTTGCACCACAGCCTTCCAAAGCTGAGTTGGAGCCATGAACATCATATCAGCTTGATGGGAATGAGTTCCTGAATGGACATCCGAATGGCCATGTCACAGGAGTCCCCTGGCATGGAGCAAGCAGTTTGAGTGGGATCTTGGCTGGTGGAGGGTGTGAACCCCCCACTCTCCACTCAGTTTCCCAACCTTCTCCCAGAGCTGCCAGCCCCACCCAGCGGGGAGGCCCGGCTGGATGGGAAGAGAACACCAGACAGAGAAGGGGTGAAGGGAGCCTGCGAGGCTGCCAGAGAGAGGGTTTTGTGTTCTAGGCAATATTGTTTCCAGGTTGAAATGCCACTTTTAGCTCTTTTTCTAAAATGAAAAATATAAATTCAGCACCACATACAGCACTAAGTTATATACATTCATCTACACTGTCTACTGGGTTTTTAATATCTTAGGCTTAACTTCCCCCGGCTTTTCAAGAGTCCTGTGAGTACAACAGCATCTTCCGGCCACCCCCACCCTCCCATGGAGCTTATAGAATAGGTAAAAGGGACACAGGAGAATATTAGAACCACTCATCAGGTGTAGCTGGAACTGTGCTCAAGGCAACAAAACAGGAGAAGAGACACGCCCAGACCCACATTACATTAACTCTCATCCTGATCTGAAGGCATCAGAGAAATACTCAGTCCATGGGAGGTAAGGATGTGGGCCTCCCAGAGAGGTGGACCCGCCCTGACACCCCCTCCCCCCGCCCAGGCTCAGGCTCATACAAAGCTCTGTTGCCATCTTGTGGTCAGCAGGGGTGAGCTTCTGAGCTCCGGCTACTTCAGGCTTTTCTCAGCAAGCTCCTGAGGGCTTAACCTAGATCCAGGGAAACAGGGCCCTTCCCTAGGCCGTCGGACACGTCCCCTGGGAGGCTGGGCCCTGTGTAGCTGGAGCAGAGTCTTCTCTGGGCCCCTGTCCCTCTGTCAAACTTCAGGTGTGTCCTGGCCTCACCTCCCAATCCCCTGCAATCCCTTCCAGCTCTTACATGCTGTGTATGTAGTCACTGTTTTGTGCAAGGCTCTGTAGGGGACCCAGGAAGCTTCAGGGGCAGCTTCTCTCCGCAGGTACTGGGCATGGATGTGCGCTGAATGTGCCTGAGCGGTGAGGGCCCCATCACCCTTCCTCAGGACGTCTCCCAGTTCTTTCATCTTAAGAGCAAGGGGGCCTGCAGAGGAAAACGGCTTTTTGTGCCTGGCCTCCATACACAAAGATGAAATACAGCCTCTCCAGTGTGGCCAGAGGGCCCAGGCACAGAAGGCCTGGAAGAGGCGGGGAGGAGGGGGGAGAGAGAGATGTATGTGCTGCACGTGTGTTCTGGGCATGCGTGTTTCTGTGTCTTTTTCCATACAGGAAGAGACAGGCTGCAGACAAGACCTGGAGAAGGAGGGAGGGAGACAGAGGAGCTCCTGGGCTGCTGGCCTCAGAGGAAGCTGAAGTGCTGCCTTATCTTCATGAAAAGTGAGGCCAGACCTTGGGAAATGATCAGTTCCGGGACTAGAATCTGCAGCCTCAAGGCCATGGTTTCAGCTCTGGGTGAACCTTGCATTGTCTGTGATAACCAAGTGCAGAAGCCCACGGTGTCTCCCCCGCACCCTAGCAGACCCCGTTCCTTCTAGAATACCCCTCTTCACCCACCCTTCTTCCACCAGCACTGGTCTGCCTCAGGCCTGGCAGGCTCCAACCTCATCCCCACGCTTCCTGTCTCAGGCTGCAGCCAGGCAGGCTCCACCCCTCTGACTGTCCCTGCGCAGCTGCCCTCAGCGTCCTGGGGAGATCCGGGACCCAAGCTCAGGTGGGCTCTGATATGTGCATCCAGTGACCCCTTTCAGATCCAGGAAGCCCAGCCCCAATGTGTCAAGCAGGGCAGTCACTGATAACCCTGGGAAAATTTTCCAGAGGAAATGTTGCCAAGACCAACCGGGAACAGGGTGAGATGGGAGGAGAGGGAGAGAGTACCAAGGGGCTGGAGTTGTCACCAGTCCTCTCTGGGGGAAAGCAAGCCCAGATCTGGCTAGCCTAGCAGGTCTCTAGGAGCACTGAGATTATTAGTACATGAAATTTCTCCTTGCAAAGGATAAGGCGGTATTACTATGTCCATTCTGCAGGAGAGAAAACTGAGGCAGGAGGTATTTACAGGCATCTATTTTATATATGCATATATATGTCTATTTTGCCCTTTTACCATTCCATCGTCTTCCATGATCCCCAACAGCCCTGTGAAGCAGAAAGGCCAGGCTGACAGTCTCTCAGCCCATGAGGGAGGCTCTGCTACACCAGGACTCCCTTGTTTCTGGATGGAAAAACTGTTAGATGCTCGCCTGCTTCCATTGCCAACCCGCCTTCCCCCACTTTCCTAGCAGAGTCCAATCTGGGCCTGACCCCCTATGTGACACCTGCGCCACCAGGGAATCCAATCCCAGCAGCGAGGGTGACTCAAACCTCCTTGCTTGGGTTGGGTTCAGAACTCTGGACAGGCAAGCAGCAGAGGATGTTAGCCTAGTGGCTCCAATTGTCCAGTTCATGGCTTACGTTGACCCATTCAGACCAAAGGGAAAACGGTTTCCTCTCTTTCTCCCTGGACATGACCATAGAAGTAACTGCCTGAGTTGCTGCCAGCAGCTATCTTACAGCCATGAGGGAAGTCAGCCTAAGGACAAAGAACCAGAATGGGGCAGAGCAGACGAGGTCACAAGAAAACAGAATTGGCACCCTGATCAGACTCTACCTGAAGCCCTAACTCTGGGCTATTTTGAGTTGATATAATGCACTCCTTATGATTTAAGTCAGTTTGTATTGACTGTTCTCTGTCTGGTATCCAAAAGCATCCTAATGGGCACATCCAAATAGACACACCTTTCCCCACTTCTGCTGTAAGAATTCCCCTTGCCTTCCTCCAGTCTCTGTCAGAGCCAAGCCAGCACACATTAAATGGGCCAGGGCAGACTAAATGTGTCCTCTGGACACTGAAAATGTCTCTTGTGGTATTGTAAGACTTTAAAAACTGTGCAGGGAGCTGTGGCTTAGCTCAGTCCTGCTTCCCATTAGGATAAACACACCCCTCAGTGTAGGGACCCATGTGCAGCTCCAGAAATAGCCTACCCACCAGAGAAAATGCACTCTATTTGACAGGCTTCCCACAGCCATGTCATTATCATATAATCTCTTTTATCCACCCTTTTCCCCTGCCTGGAACTCAAATTGCATCTTTAAAATGTCTAAGTAGCAGTTTGGTGATCTTCAGTGATGCTATACTTGATTCTGAGCTGGGAAAATCAGCATCAAAGGAGAAGTCTGGGTGAGGGGCAAGAGGAGTGTTTTACATCCAATTATTTTTCTGTGAAGAAAGATAGGCTGAAAATACATCACAATGTGCATTTCAATGTCCACGGTTCCCGCTTTCAACCGTGGAATCCACCCCACAGACCTGGCCTGAGCACCTACTGTGTGCGATGTTTTGCCCTCTGCGCTAGGTAGCGATTTTTACTTATGTCTTCCTTCCACAGAGCTGGCACAGCCACACAGGAGGGTAGATCTCCAGCGGCTCCAGGAGAAATCAGGCCAGAGGCAAAGAGGCAGCCCAGGAAAAGAAGGAGTGAAGGAATCTGAAAAGGCTGGCTGCCGAAGGACAGCATCAGAACCATTCCCGGGGCGGGAAGGGGGCTGCTCAGGTCGGTCAAAGACAGTGTCAGAGTGAAACAGGGAAAGCACGTTGGAGGAAGCAGGAAGTACACCCCCCCACACACACATGCACACACACGTGCACACATGCACATGAATATGCACACGTGCACGCGGACACACACACACACACACACACACACACACACACACACACCCCACATGCACACACGGTGATGCTGAGGGCTGAAGACTTCTGGGCTCACTATGTGGGAGGCTGGTGAGCACCACTTGGCCAGGGCTGAGTAAAACTGGGAAGCAGGTGGGGTTTGTCTCCTGTGCCCTGCCCACCACCGCCTGCCTCACACCCTGCTCTGCTTGGGTGGAGCTTCCCCCCAAGGGGAGGTCTTCCTCTTTCCCTTACTGAAGACCTACCTGCTCTAGACCCTTACTCAGCTGAGTGACAGGCCCCAGCAGCACATGGTGAGGGGGAGGATCAGAGAAGCAGCCTGGGAGTGGGGGACTGGGTGGCTTTCTAAAAAGAAATAAAGCCTTGCTTGTGCCAAGTCTATTTCCAACAGCATTCAGGAGGCGGCCTTGGTGGGAGGCGAGAGCACGTGCCCTCTCCTCCCCTGAGCACCACCCGTACCAGCCTCCGCTCACAATGCCTCCTTGCAGCCTCACGAGGACTCCACATCAAGGAGGTCATTGGCCCCAATTTAAAGATGAGAGAACCGAGGCTGAGAGCGGTCCGCAGGATTCCAGACCAGGGCCTTTCTGTCCCTCAAGGCATGCCTATTCTGCCACCTGCCCTGCTTGCCTGCTGAGGTGAGGTGGACTCTGACCTCACGCGGGCTTTGGCTTCCTTACAGCCCCTTAAGCCAAACCCGAGAAAGCAAACAACAGCATAAATCTCACAATAGGGGGAACTGGGAAACAGGTGGGTATTCGCAGGCCTAAAAATCAACCTTTTCTCTTCCTGCAAGTTGCTCCTGATCAATGCTGGACAGCACTGGCCATCCTAGGAGAAAGGGTGAGATGGAAATTTCTGGAAGCCCTCTAAATTCCTGAGTTCACAGGGGATTGTTGGAGTACCCCAAACTCACACGCTTCATCTCCTGTCATTGTTTCTCTTCTAGGGTGGCAACTCCTGTTCCCTCAAGCCTTCCATCAGACCCACTGCGTTTCTCCTCATTTCATGGAGATCTCCTTGTCCTTTCCTTCCCAGCATCCCCACCCTCCACACACCCACACCCACCCACACCCATATACATGCGCACATGCATACACTCACACACCCACATGCACACGCACGCACACAATGCACACACAAGCACACTCACACACCCACACCCAGCCACACCCATATATATGCGCACATGCATACACTTACACACCCACACGCACACGCACATGCATGCACACAATGCACACACAAGCACACTCACACACCCACACCCAGCCACACCCATATACATGTGCACATGCATACACTCACACACCCACACGCACACACATGCACACAATGCACACACAAGCACACTCACACACCCACACCCAGCCACACCCATATACATGCGCACATGCATACACTCACACACCCACATGCACATGCACACGCATGCACACAATGCACACACAAGCACACTCACACACCCACACCCAGCCACACCCATATACATGCACACATGCATACACTCACATACCCACACGCACACACACCCACATGCACACACACACATGCACACAATGCACACACAAGCACACTCACACACCCAGCCACACCCATATACATGCGCACATGCATACACTCACACACCCACACGCACACACACCCACATACACACACACACGCATGCACACAATGCACACACAAGCACACTCACACACCCACACCCAGCCACACCCATATACATGCGCACATGCATACACTCACATACCCACATGCACATACCCACATGCACACACTCACCCACATGCACACAATGTACACACAAGCACACACCCACACACACACACACACACCCATATACATGCACACATGCATACACTCACACATCCACATGTACACACACCCACATGCATACACACACCCACATGCACACACACACACATGCACACAATGCACACACAAGCACACTCACACACCCACACGCACACACACACATGCACATACACAAGCACACTTGCTCACCCACAAACAGGCACACACAGAGTAATCAGTTCCTTTCAAAACCAAAATATATGAACTTATATAATCATATTTTCTTCTAGATTTCTGAAGTATTAAGAAAAAGGTCATTATGCCTACATTTTTGGTTGAGGAAAATTTCAATCATCAAAATAAAGTAAGAGAGAAGCAGAGCAGATCTGTTTCTAATGAAGAAAGTTTGGGGAAAGGCAGCTTGCGCAGGCACGTGTGTGTCCTGTGTGGTTTACGCTGGTGTGCGTGCGGCGGCCGGCTGCTCCTCCCACCCGAGTGTATGTCTTCGTGTGGCTTGGTGTGTCTGAGCTTGTGTGCCAGGGGACCCAGCAGCACTAAAGCCCCTTGTCCAGTCAGAATCTGGCAGCAGAAAATCTGCATTTAATTGCAAATGTTGTAAAAATAATCACACAGAAGACCAAGCTAGCATTGAAACTATGCGTCCTTGACTTAGTGCCTGAGTGTGGGACATCTTTCTACTGAAATGCTTATAAAGCTATAAACCATAAGTCAAAATTTCTTCAAGAACATGTCTTCTCTTGTTAGGATGATTTTACTTCTCAGGGTGTTCCCAGCCTTTTCCAGGAAAAGGAGATGTGGGGAGGCGTGGAGATGGGGGATTTATAGGGTGAAGGCATGGGATAGGAGACCTCCTTAGATCTGTCTTAAAGATGTCTTTGTTTTTAATTATCCATGCCTTGAACTACAGTGAAATCGGCCTCACTGTTGCTTTTTAAACTCAGATAAAATGCTCTGCGTTGCAGCCTTCTCTCAACCTCCCAGACAGCGGCCTTTCCCCATTTGAAGATTATTTATTGCTTCTCAACCACCTTTCATGCTGCTAAATGATTCTCCATGCTTAGCGCAGAAAACAGCCCAGCGAGATTTTATTTCTCTGAGTGCTGGGCTCTGTCTTCTCACCTCTTCCTAGGGAACGCTTGGGGCTTAATAGCCCTCATCACAGTCCCCCTCCCAGCCCAGCTCTGTATACTGTTGGCTTCTCCTGACAAAGACCCAGAGAGTCCCCTCGTCATAGGGAGGCCTGCAAGACTGTACTTTCAAAAGAGTGAAAAAATAAACTGCTTTTAGAAGCTTGCTGAGAAGGAGCTCAGTCCGCAAGGCCTCCCTTCCCAACCCCCCACCCTCCAGGGCATCCAGTAGGTGGTCACCCTTGCGGACTTTCAGATGCAGATTTAGCCTAAGTGGGCTGATGCCAACCTCTCCTGGCTCCCCACCCAGGTCCAAAATAAATTCACACCTCCTCATTTCTGTCCTATTAATCAGTCCCTCCCAGGGAAAAATAAGCCAGTCAATGCTGGCCAGTTGGATGGAACCACGGAATACATGTTTTCAGATATTTTAAAATTAATTTGATTTCCTGCTCATATTTTTAATTTTGCTTCCGTTACCAGAATGCAACTGCGCTGTACCTCTTGTTAAGGAAAACTGTAAATTCTATAGTTAGACTTTCTTTTTCCCCTCAGAAACTGAAGGTTCTGTTTGCAGACTCCATGGTCCTACCTCAGAGGCTGGGATCTGGGGAGAGAGGTGACGCCCCCACCCAGCCCCACTTCAGGTTCTCATTTGCAGCCCCACACCCCCCCACAATGGACTTTCTCATTTCCTGCTCCACTGCTGACCCAGCTTGGCTGTGCCTGGGGGGCCCTGCTGGCTCTTTCTGGCCTTGGAGGTAGAGGCAGCGCCTGGACACCCAGCGTCAGCCTCGCTCTCAGCTGTGCCACTCCCTTGCCCTCCCTTCCAGCCCTAGCCCTCTCCTGCTCCTGAGCCTCTGTAAAAATGTCAAAAATGACAAAACGCTTGTCTTCTGACAAAAATGTCAAAAGAGTAGGTCGAAGATGTTTAAAAGAAACTTTAAAATGCTGCATAATTAGAACATAAGAATAACAAATACTTCCTGGTGCTTACGAAGTGCCAGGCACAGTCCTAAGTGCTTTCCAGATGTTCATTCCTTACATACTCACAGCTGTCTTGTGAGGTGGACAGTATGATCATAGATTCCATTTTGCAAGGGGACAGAGGCACAGAAACCGAAACTTGCCTGACGGCACCCAGCTAGAAAAGGGGAAAGCTGGGATTTGAACTCAGGCAGCGCCGAACAATGACACCATTCCACTTTCTGGTAGAGACATTCTCTCGTAGGAGAAAAGTAGATTTTATCCCTTTTACTAGTGCAGTCTTATTTCACTTATCACGAAGTCCATGAGTGGACTGTCTCAACTATTCAGACCTTGATCGAGAACCGAAAACATAATAAGAGGATCCTTTGAGAGACTAGAGTACAAGAGGTATCCAAAAATTCATATCCAAAGGCTCCTGAGGAAAACCTCTCCAGCCTTCCCACAAAAGATTCCGAGACTGATTGACTCTTCCTTTACATACAGTTCTAACGCACTTGGTGAGTGGTCTCCCTGCCACAGCCTCTTAGCAACAACGAACTAGAGGCAGGGTGCGGTGGCTCACACCTGTAATCCCAGCACTTTGGGAGGCAGAGGTGGGTGGATCACGAGGTCAAGAGATCGAGACCATCCTGGTCAACATGGTGAAACCCCATCTCTACTAATAATATAAAAATTAGCAGGGCATGGTGGCGTACGCCTGTAGTCCCAGCTACTTGGGAGGCTGAGGCAGGAGAATCACTTGAACTCAGGAGGCGGAGGTTGCAATGAGCCGAGATAGTGCCACTGCACTCCAGCCTGGTGGCAGAGTGAAAGTCTGTCTCAAAAAAAAAATAAACCAAACAAACAAACTAGAAAGAAGTTCATATCAACCTTAAAGAAATGCATAAGTTAAACCACGGGACCATGCCCAGCCATATTTGCAGCCAATATAGAGGTTGTTGGTGATGAATTTAAAATTAGCATGGGGAAGTGCATATGTTATCATTATAACCAAAAAGAAGCAGGGTGCAAAATTATATCTATGGTGTAACTTCAACATGTGCAATAAACAAACAACACTCAAAGCTATGAAAAATGAGATAAAATGGAAATACCTCAAAATGAAGTTTTCTCAAGATATCATGGGTGATTTTGTTTTCTATTTTTTGTGGTCTTCTTTTTTCTCAAATTTTCTGTAATGAGCATTTTACAGCAACAAGTTCCCAATAAACTTTAAAAAGAGAAATAAGGAAAGAGGAAGAGAGAAAGAAGAAAAAGGAGGAAGGGAGGGAGAGACAGAGGGAGGGCCACTAAGTCAGGTGCAAGCCAGCCATGCAACTGGTGACAAGGGAGAGGAAGAGAAACTCTTTAATTCATGCCCAAGAAATCAAAACGCCTAACAGTCCAGGAGCCATTTCCTGGAAGGGCAAATTGTTCTTCATAAATCAGTCTTCTCTGAATACATCACCATGCAGTCAACTGATGATTAAAATAATAATCGCTATTAACTAAGCATGGCCCTCTTTCCAGGCCAGCCCTTGCTTATGTAATCACGGGGACATTGTGAGGGATAGATGCTTTTCCTCAGTTTACCCATGAAAACCTGAGGCATGACCGTTGATATTAGTTAGGATGAAAGTTTGACTCTGTTCATGATACTCAAGCTAAGAAGGCTGAGAAGCAAGAAACAAAAAGTGTATCTATTCCCATCTAAAATGGTTAAAATGGGCCAGGTGCGTGGGCTCACGCCTATAATCCCAACATGACAGGAGGCCAAGGTGAGCGAATCATTTGAGGTCAGAAGTTCGAGACCAGCCTGGACAACATGGTGAAATCCTGTCTACATGAAAAATATAAAAGTTAGACAGATGTGGTGGCACACACCTGTAATCCCAGCTACTTGGAGGCTGAGGCATGAGAATCACTTGAACCCAGGAGGCAGAGGTTGCAGTGAGCTGAGATCACACCACTGCACTGAAGCCTGGGTGGCAGAGTGAGACTTTGTCAAATAAATAAATAAATTTGTTAAAATGATTTAAAATATTTTATTATTTAAAGGGCAAAATTCAGGTGTGTGGAAAAACTACTTAGCTAGCATACCTTATGGGGCTAGGTGGTGAATAAGTAAAGAAAGTTTATGTTAAGTTCCTTAGAACCTCAGCAGACACAGCCCTGGGGGTCCTGAAGGGGCTGGGATGGCCTCTGCCTTACGCTGCTGGCTGGATAGGCCCTGCCTACAGGCACCCTAAAGAGGTACATTCCTTGCTGGACTCTAAAGCCTTAGAAGCGTGGATTTGGCCTAATAGTATCCTCTTTTGTCCCCTTTTCTCTAAGGAGAAAAGGAGGGAAGGAAGGGGGGTGAAGGTTCTGTGACCCGATGGGCACACCATGCTACTACACAGCCTGGTTGCTCAGGGAGCCTCAGGCAGGCAGCCAAGGCCTCTGTTGAAGTAAAAATGGTCTCCAGGAGGGCTGGATGCTCTCATGTTAGCTCTGGATTGAGCAATGACCAGGGAGTGGAGCACGGGAGCTATACATTCAATAAATGAGAGAGTCTTTGAGTTCTTTCCTTAGAGGCACAGTTAATTTGAAATAAAATTGTGTTCACAGCATCATAACATTTAAGCCCTGAAAGGTACCTTCACCATCACCTAGTTTTCCATCCAATTTCCTTCTGTTTTTGTTTGTTTGTTTGTTTGTTTGTTTTTTACACATAAGGAAACTGAGTCCCAGAGAGGGGAACTGATATACCCAGGGTCACGTTGCAATTCTGTGGCTGAGCCTGAACCACTCGTCACTTTCCTAAATTCTTGCTGGATCAAGTTCATTTTGACAGAGGGAATCCACAGCCATACAGTGCAGAATGATGGTCAGTGTATCTTCCAGAGACCGCCTGATGCTGCTGCCAGGGAGAGAACACACTGTGTTCTTCTCAGATCATTTGTTGAAAATTCTCCCTGATGTGGATTCCCAGGCCACATCTCCCTGCCCTTTCCACCTGGGATGGGCTGAGATAGCCTTTACGAAATGACCACCCTGCAAAACCAGAGTGGATCTCAACCCTAGGCTAAACCTAATCTGTACCCAACCCCATATACCACACTTTTCGCTGAACCACAAAAGGAACTGAAGTCTTTCAGAAACATTTATAGTGAAAAATTATGAACCAGAACCAAATGGACATGCATTCAACATAGCTGAAGCAGAAAAAGACCCCGCAGATCACATGTTGTCTGACCCTGAGAAGGTTGAGCTCTTGGCCACTAGTGTTGTGGTTAGAGAGGAGCGGGGTGAAGAAGCCTCCCCCTTCCCCCAGAAGAGAGAAAGTGGAAGATAGTGGGAAACTACTCCCAGATGTGCACCTACGATCCCAACCTCCATAGCTGGGTGGAGGCTGGGATCCCTAGAGAGTCAGAGACACCAAAGAGTCCTTCATAACAAAGGTAAAGGCTAAAGGCAGGTAGAATGTCCATGTCTTCTGTGTTTTACGTGAATGATTGAACTGTGCTTTGTTGTAGAAGTGGTACTGAGTTGGAAGCCCATATTTGAAGAAAAGAACATGAACTGGCTTCTCATCAGAGGTGTGCAGCACTTTAGGAATCTAGCAGCTCAGTTACACTTAGGTGAAGGCAAACACCAGCAGGCAGATATTCATGCACTTGCGTCAACTGTTGGGAATACCAATATGTCCTTTAAGAACACATTTAAATGCCGGGCGCGGTGGCTCAAGCCTATAATCCCAGCACTTTGGGAGGCCCAGGCGGGTGGATCACGAGGTCAAGAGATCGAGACCATCCTGGTCAACTTGGTGAAACCCCATCTCTACCAAAAATACAAAACATTAGCTGGGCATGGTGGTGCGTGCCTGTAATCCCAGCTACTCAGGAGGTTGAGGCAGGAGAATTGCCTGAACCCAGGAGGCGGAGGTTGCGGTGAGCCGAGATCACACCATTGCACTCCAGCCTGGGTAACAAGAGCCAAACTCCGTCTCAAAAAAAAAAAAAACATTTAAGTCACCTTTTATTTTCCAACTCAAATATCCCTCCTTCCACTGAACTGCTTGATTATTTCATACCTTCTATGGTGGAAATAATGTCCTCTGAACTGGCACAAAAAAATATAGCCATATGTCTGCTATAGCACTGAACTATTTCTACTTCTCATTATGGTTTTTGATGCCTGCGAGCAGTTTTCTCCTATCTGGCTTTTCCCTGATGTCCTGGCCCCCCACGTAGTACCTGGCGTGTGGCAGTCATACAAGAAATGCTTACTGGATGAGCAAATGAATTTCTCAGGTTGTTGTCTCTGGAGTGAGTGACCTCAGTCTCCATGGATGGTCTCAAGAGGAGATGCGAACCCTCCACAACCACACGCAAGCTTGTGAGGACAGTCTGTGCACAGGTGCTATTTCGGGAGGAGTCCACAGATTGTATCATACTGTCAGAGGGACCCAGTTCCCCAAAAGGTTAAGAACCACAGCTCTGAAACTGGGGAGACACTCCAGATGAGGCAGCTTCTGTGAGGGCTTCAGACTTCTGTTCCCAGCGGTGCCTGGTGGTGAGCTCCTTGAAGCTGGTAGACAGGCCACGCTTCCAGTCTGTGCATAGGTGCTATTTTGGGAGGAGTCCCCGAAATAGTCCCCGCTCCTCTGTCCCTCTCTCCTTGGTTCACTCAGTGGTCATACTGTCAATAAATGCCACCATTTTTCAAGGACCTATAGGGTCTGCTCTAGTATTTGCTGTATTGCAAATTAAAAACCAAGCCTCAAAGAGGAAAATGCCACTGAGCCAGTAAGTGCAGGGCTAGGTTCTGAACCCGGCCTTACTTCAGAGTCCTTATAGCTCTTCCTCTGAGGCAGCTCATTAAACCCACGCAAGTAAGACTCCAAGTAATGTCCCCAACGACCGAGGCTTCCAGTGAGGAACCCCTAGAGTCCCATTCATATAAAGTATGTGTGTGTGCGCATGTGTGTAATAACAGACGGATGGATGGATGGATGGATGGATCACTGGATGGAAGAGAAGAGAAAGGAACTCCTGCCTTTAGCTTCTTCTGGATGTTTACTATCCAATTCACAGGTACGGCACAGACTAAATTCTATTGATAAACCCTGATTTGGAGAACAATAAATTCAAATTAGAAGGCTGTTGCACTCTGTTAAATATGCCCACCCACCACCCATAAATTAATGTTGAAATTCTAGCCTCTAGTGACTCCGGAATATGACCTTACTTGGAAATAGGGTCATTGAACAGGTGGTCAGTTAAAGATGAGGCCATACCATAGAGCACAATGATCCTGTAATCTGATATGACCGTTCTCCTTATAAAAGAGGAAATATAGACACAGACACACACAGGGAGAAGGCCACGTAAAGATGAAGGCAGAGGTCTGCAAGCCAAGGGACACCAAAGATCGCAGCAAGCCACCAGAAGCAAGAGACAGGCTTCCCTCACAGCCCTCAGAAGGAGTCAGCCCTGCCCACACCTTGATCTTGGCCATCCGGCCTCCAGAACTATGAGACAATAAAGTTCTGTTGTTGAAGCCACCCAGGTTGTATATCTTGCTATGGCAGCCCAACCAAACGAATACACTGTTTCTCCAAAAGCGTGAGGGTGCAAAAAAGGTGCATGTGGTCTGAACTCCAGTTCTATCTCATGTGCCAAATTCCAACCTTTGACTCTTTTAGCCTCCCACAAACTATAGACAATCAGGCAGTATTGGCATGACAGGAGTGACAGAAAGCTGCTATGGATTGATTAGATTTTGCCTAGCACAGGGCTTTGTCTTCATCAGACTTTTCTTAAATTGTGTAAACCGCTCCTTAAACCACTGTTCTTCAGATATTTCCACTGCTTATTTGTTTATTTCCAAGGAATACTTAACCAAATCAGAAGCCAAGGCTCTGGAAATCTGGTTGGAACTTAACCTCCTCCAGTTCCTAGCTTCATGGCAGAGCAACCCTCAATCCCTAACTGTGAACCATGAGTACTGGACCCTGGGCAGGTCTCGCAGAGGGGAAAGGAAAGAGGCTTGAGGACAGCCCCAGTCCAGACGTCTCCAGCCCAGCCCAGGAGACAAGATCGAAGGGCAAAGTAGAAGGTCTGTGTGATGATAACAGAAAATAACTCAAGAGAAGTCACAGCAACAGCCATATGAGAAACACAACGGGAGTGATGAGTTCCAAAAAGGGAGAGTGAAGTTTGGGGAAGTTAAGAAGATGAGAACGGATAAATTGAAACGTGCAGTAGATTGAAATTCAGGCTTTGCCCAAGTCAAGGGGAACTTGAAACTCAAGTTCCCAGATCACATCTAAATTTGGAGCTGTAGTTTTAAGTGGGTTTGAAACCCTGCCAAATTGCCCATCTTTCGAGTTCAAATCTCTTGATTTATTTGAAGGCACAAACATGGCATTTCTAAACAGAGAACCAAGAGCCAGGGAACTCAGCTGGGTTGGAACCCTTAATTATCGTTAATGTTGCTGAGTCCCGAAGGAGCAAGTCCTTACCCCATTGTGGGTGAAAGACAGGGCCTGTTGTGCTTCAAGTGGGTTTTCCGTTCTGTTTTCACTCACATTAAGAAGCAAGCCCCTGAGCTGGAGTTGCTGGGCGCTTGCTGTGTGCCAGGCGCTGGGCTGCCTTCATGAGAGCTGCCCGTGGGGTCTATACCACAGCCTGCCCTGTCCTCGTCCTTGGGACTTCACCCAGGGACTACATCATGTACAAGTGCAAAGTAACAAGCCCGTACCTGAAGAATGGAGCTGCAAACTGGGTCACCACAGATCCAGACACAGAAGGCACCAGAGGTAACAACTTCCAAACAGTGTCTTCACGCACAGCTTCATAATTTACTCACAAAATGTTCCATCTTTAGCAATGAACAGTGAAATCTAGCAACTGAAGACACACTCTCCTAAGCGTTCAGTTACCTCTGATTTTCTAACTCTCAGTCCTGGTAAGGATATGATCATCCATCAGGCCCTCCTTCACCCACAGAAGCGATGTCTCTGCAACATGAGACCTGGGGTTGGGGAGGGATCCTCCAGAGGGTCCCCCTAGGCTGGCCTGGACATCAGCTGTGCCTCTCCCTCCCACTTCAGCATCCTGTGGGAACACACTGGACAGTCAAGGGACATGAAACAGAGAAGCTGGGAGATCAGACACAGCAGAGCCAAGTGGATCAGGAGCTTGGAGATGGGTGAAGGCGTGTGACCTGTTCCTGCTTCAGTGGGGAGAAACCAGGACATCTCAGACTTCTTCCTAGGGAAGCCCCAAGTTCAGGATGCAGTCAGGCTCACACTTTGATTCTGTCAGTGCACCAAAGGCTCACAGATCCTGGGGAATCAGGCAGGGACAGGAGGGACAAAAGGGAATGCCAGTGTGCCCATTTTGACAGGGTAGCTGGCTTGGCCCTTTCTCCCTAGGGGATAGGTCCGCTCTGGAAATCAAATCCCTAAGACCCTGAATGAGCAGTTAAGAAAAGTAACTCTATTCTTAGGATCCTAATTTCCTCATCAGTAAAATAAAAGGGTTTACTCTATGGCATCTAGAGTCTTTTCCATTCTTCTTAACTCATAAACAACAGAAATTTCTCATAATTCTGCAGCCTGGGAAGTCCAACATCAAAGCGCTGGCTGACTCAGTGTCTGGTCAGGGCCCATTTTCTCAGATAGCACGTTCTCACCACATCTTCACATGGTGGAAGAGCCCGTGTTTCTATGCTAAGAAAGCTAGTGCCTTTCTCTAGAATAAGGCACCTGTTTGTAGGACACTACAGCCACACCAACAGCAACTCGGATCCTCTCCATGAGGAGGGAAATACATAGCAAATAAAGTAGGAAATGAAACGAGCCAAGTTTGGCACCATCAGGAAAGAGCTCCATTTCCCTCCTTTAGTCACAGTCTCTCAGACCTAATTTCTCCAACCCTAGATGACGGCTCTTCTTGTCCCCTTTAGAAAATATACCAGTCCCCTAGGTATGGTGGTTCATGGCTGAGTTTCATCTAGGCAGGAGGCTGAGGGGGGAGGATCGTTTGAGGCCAGGAGCTAGAGACCAGCCTGGGCAACAGAGCAAGACTTTGTCTCTAAAAATATAAAATAAAATAAATTAGCCAGGCATAATGGTGCACGCCTCTTTCCCATCTACTTGGGTGGCTGAAGTGGGAGGATTGCTTGGGGCCAGGAGTTTGAGACCAGCCTGAACAACATATGGAGCCCCTGTCTCCAAAAAATTAAATAAATTAGCCAGGTGTGGTGGTGCATGCCTGTCTTCCCATCTATTGGGAGTCTGAGGTAGATGGACTGCTTGAGTCCACAAGTTCGAGGCTGCAGTGAGCTATGATCATGCCACTGCACTTCAGACTGGGCAATAGCGAAACCCCACCCCTTAAATAAAAAAAGAATTAGAAAGCATAGCAGTCTCATTTTCAATTGTTAAAAAATCCCACACAAGCTAAGCCAAAAAAATTCTCATCAATTCAAACTTCTGCCTTCCTTCCTCTCTGCTCTAGTTCATCTGCAGAAACTCAAAGATAACAGAGACAGCATCATCTAGCACTCTTACGTATACGGAGAGCACAACTGCCTCGTGAGAACGAGTCAATTCTCATTGTGTTCTGTCACCTTTCACTAAGTTTTGTATGGCCATAACAACCACAGATCTCACTGGCTTAAAGCATGGAGATTTACTTCTCATTCACATTTCATGTACCTGCAGGTAGTGGCCCTGCTCCACATGTCTTTACTCCAGGGCCCAAGTTGAAGGGAAAGCCCCCAAGTGGTACATGGTAAAGAGAAAATCACAATGGCCAAACCAGAAAATGCCTTTCAAGGCGTCCATTCAGACATAATATACACCACTTCCTACTCACACTCCATTGGCCAAAGCAAGTCACACGGCCAGGCCCAACAATGAAGCCTCTCCCAAAGGGGACACGGGGTGCCACCTGGCAACAGGTACAGATATATACCTCGTACAGGCAAGTGGCAAATAACTGGAAATGATAAGATCAGTTACCACAATCTTTACCATAAATAATCCAAATCTATAACTTCACTTGAGTCTATTTAATTAATAAGAGGTAAACCACAGTTTATCTGAAAATCGTCACATTTTAAATTGTGGCTTCCTCCAATGTTCTGAAGTGGTCTCAATTCCTGATTCATATCTTAAGGTGGGCTGTTCCCCAGAACAATTTCTCAAGATGAACTGTCACGTACATGTAATTGTAGTTTCTGTTTCCAAAAGATACATTTCTCATCTTGTCCTGAAGTTCTTAGACCTATATGCTCCTCAACTCTGTCAGTTTAGGAAAGAAAGGGTAGGAAGAAGGGATTTAAGATTGGGGCCTTACTCAAATCTGGCACACAGTAAGTGCTAAACTGGCCACTGGTGAGCAGATGAACAAGTGAATGGGCTATGGTAACTATTGACCGTGTCCCTGGAAGGCCTGATGATGAGAAGGGTCAGACTTTTATTTCATCAGGAAGAAATGGTGTTCAGTGTTTGAACAAACTTCCCGGCATGGAGGGGATTGGGGGCTATGAAGGCAGACTCATAAGGTGGTCCACATGCCTGCTGCCTCCTGGCATTCATGTCCTTGTGTGACCTCCACCCCTTCAATGTGGGACCTGTGACTTGCTTCTAACAAGTAGAATTCGGTAAACGTGATAGCTTGTTGTGGTTACATGTACGTGATCACGAGAGTTACATTACATAAAACTGTAACACCTGTCTTGCTGGAGTCTTTCGCTTCCTTGCCAGCTTTGAAGAAGCAAACTGCCATGTTGTGGGCTGGCTGTTGGAAGGCCCATGTGGCAAGGAACTGAGAGTGGCCTCCAGGAACTGTGGATAGACTCCAGCTAACAGCCAGCAAGAAATTAAAGACCACTCCTCCAGCTGCAAGGAGCTGAATTCTGCTAATGAAAGTGATCCTTCCCCAAACAAGCCTCAGGTGAGACTGAGCCCCAGCCAGCATCCCGATTGCAGCCTTGTGAGATTTTACAGAGGACTTAGCCAAGTCACGTCCAGACTCCTGACCCACAGAAACTGATATTATAAATGTGTTTTGTAAGCCACTAAGTATGTGGGGTCTTATTATGCAGTCATAGAGAACTAATATGGGCACATTAGCTCTACAGATTCTCCCTGCAGAGCTTATCCACATTGTACACCCGAAGGCTAAGCCATGGGCCAGAATGACTTACCTGAAGCCACCCAACTATCTGGAGTCAAAGCCAGGATGAGAATTCACTCTTCTTGTCTTCCTCCTCAGTAAATCTGGAAACACTGAAGAAGCTCCCTTCCTTAGTTCCTTGGGGTGGTGGAAGTCCATTTCTCTGCTAAGAATTCTGGGATTTTCTGATCAAAGACTGACCATCCAGCAGCAGAAAAATCTTAGTCTAGTGTTTAGCCTGATCTGCCTTGGACACAGAAGACTCCACCTAAGTTACCTCTGACCCCAAACCTTCCCCTTCCCCTTCCTCAGACCCAGGAGAACTAACTGGAAACCAACAATTAACCATTACCCAGAGTGCCAATCCATTGCCTGATAGGGCTTGACAGCCAGGAGCCCAGCAGCTGTGCTCTACCACGTGCTTTTTAATTAGCCCAACAGGTTAAATCACAAATCACTCAGGATGATCCAACAACTTCATTCAAACCTCCCTTCTAGAAGACTGTGAGATGCTGTTGGTATCAGAAGGGCTTGTAGGAGCAGCCTTCAAAAAGAAAAAACACATGCCACAGAAAAAAGAACCCAGGATCATCAGAACGTCTGTACTTCCCTGCACAGCAACAGGCTACGGGAGCAGAAGTGAGCTTAGAGCACCCCCGAGGAGTAGGGGCTCCCAGCTTTCAACCACCAGGACCCCTTTTCAATGCAGAAGTTGATAGTAGTTGTATTTTTTACATCTGTGGCAATATTCCTAAAGGTGAAAAACTACTAAAAGTTCAGTAACATTTTTCAATTGATTAAGGGTAGCTTCCTTTCAATAGGACCCACATTTGTCATGTGCACAAGCACAATATCAATATTTCTCTAGTCCTGATCAAAACATGGGCTTGCTACTGAAGTCATGCAGTGAACCCATTGCTGCTGGTTTGTAGCTTTCGTGAATTTGAAGTTTGGTTAAAACAATGAACGTTTCTAACCTTAAGTCTGGACACACACACAGCTTGTTTCAGAATTTAAGTTTTGGTGCCACAGAAACTGATATTATAAATCAGCTTCTGTGGGTCAGGCATTCAAAAACACAGCATCACTTTACAATGGGAAGCCCAGAAGAAGTTCATAAATGCCAAGAATGAGCACCCCAAATGGTAGAGAATAGGCAAGGTATCTTGTCACAGATAACAGTCATAATTTCATCTCCTAATGCCAGGAAAAAAAGTTTTCTATCCAAGCACATATGGAGTATTCACAATAAAACAATGAATGTATTATTCATGCTTTTCAGTTGGGAAGCAGTAGAGTGTAATGATTAAAAATGCAGATTTGGAGGTAGATTTTCGTTGGAATCCCAGCTCTGACCTTGGCAGGATTCTTAGATTCTCTGAGCTCCAGTTCTCTCACATAGAGATCTACTTGTTTTCCACTGCTGCCTAACAAATTGCCATGAGCAGCAGCCTTAAATAAGCCCATTTATTATCTCACAGTTTCTGTAGGTCAGATTCCAGGCAGAGTCCTTTGCTCATGGATTTATAAGACTAGAATCAAGGGGTTGGCCGGTCTTAGGAGGAATCTGCTTCCAAGCTCCATTCGGGGGTTGGCAGAATTCAGCTCATAGCAGCTGTATGATTTAGGTCCTCATTTTCTTGCTGGCTGTTGGACTGGACTGCCCTCAGCTCCTTGCCATGTGGTCCCCTCCACAGGTAGTTCACAACACAGTGGCTTACTTCATCAAGCCAACAGCAGAATCTCTCTCCCAGTCAGCTAAGATGAAGTCTTACATAACTTAATCATGACTACAACTATTCCATCACTTTTTTTTTGAGATGGAGTTTCGCTCTTTCACACAGGCTGGAGTACAGTGGCAGGATCTCGGCTCACTGCAACCTACACCTTCTAGTTTCAAGCATTCTCCTGCGACAGACTCCTGAGTAGCTGGGATTACAGGAACTCCCCCCCTCCGCCTGGTTAATTTCTGTTTTAGTAGAAAAAGGGTTTCACCATATTGGACAGGCTGGCCTTGAGCTCCTGACCTCATGATCCACCTGCCTTGGCCTCCCAAAGTGCTGGGATTACAGGCATGAGCCACTGCACCTGGCCTATCTCATCATTTTTGCCTTCTTGCCATGTTACTCAATGACTGGAGTGAAATTCCATCCTATTCACAGGTCTTGCCCACACATTTGAGAGGAAAGCATTGATTATGTAGGGTGTGCACACCAGGGGGCAGCACTCTTGGGGTCATCTTAAAATTCTGCCTGTCAAAGGAGATAATATTATCTATACCTTGGGGCTGCTATGGGATTAAATAAGACACTGCATATAAAGTTCTTAGCTCAGTACATGGCCTTCAGAAAGCCTCAATGAATAAGAGTCATTGTCCCCACCATCAATATAAGTGTCAGTGTGTTCGTTCATTCTTACATTGCTACAAAGGATTAACTGAGACTGGGTAATTCATAAATAAAAGAGGTTTCACTGGCTCAGGTTTCTGCAGGCTGCACAAGCACAACACCAGTATCCACTTGGCTTGTAGTGAGGCCTCAGGGGGCTTTTACTCATGGTGGAAGGCCAAGTGGGAACAGGCACATCACACAGTGAGATGGAGCAAGAAAGAGAGAAGAAGAAGGTCCTAGACTCTTAAACAACTAGATCTCTCGTGAACTGAGCAGGAACTCACTGATCACCATGGGGATGATGCAAAGCAATTCATATGGGATCTGCCCCCATGATCCAACCCCTCCCACCAGGCCCCACCTCCAACATTGGAGGTCACATTTCTAAATAAGTTTGGAGGGGACAAACATCTAAACCACATCAATCAGGAAGAATACAGGCCTCCCAAAGATGTCTCCCGAGCCCATGAATATGTTATGCTATATGGCAAAAGGGAATGAGGATTATGAGTAGAATCAAAGTTGCTAATCAGCTGACCTTAAAGTAGGGACGCCATCTGGATTACCTCCTTGTGTCGTCACAAGGGCCCTTCAAGGTGGAAGAGGATTCAGAACCAGAGAGATGGCGGCGTGAAAAGACTTGGCCCACTACGGCTGGTTTTGAAGATGTTAGAAGACCATGAGCCAAGGAACATGGGTACCTCTAGAAGCTGGAAAGGGCAAGGAATAGATTTTTCCCTAGAGCTTCTGGAAAGGAGAGCAGCCCTGGTGTTACTGTGATTTTAGCCCAGTGAGACCCATTTCGGACTTCTGACCTTCAGAACGACAGTGCGATAAAATGGTGGTGTTTGAAGCCACTGCGTCTGTAGCAATTTGTTACAACATCTATAGAAAGAGAAAATAATATGTTATACATTTTATTGGGGTTGAAGAAAAGATTAAAATGACAACATTCAGGGCTGACCTGAAAGTGAATCACTGACCACTTATAAAAGCTGGTCAGTTGAGAAAGTTTGAAGTGGAAAATCTGAAACAGAGTAAGTGACAGTCTCCCAGTGTCCAATCTGCTTAGCCTGAGTGTACATGGTGTGAGGACTCAAAGGAGGAAAACAGATGGAATATAGGTGTCATGGGGCGCAGCAGGTACCACAGAGAGCAGTGGAGAAACAGGAGCTGAGAGACGGTGTGCTGTGGGCATACGGATGGGGGGATGCCATGCTCATTGGGAAATGGCTGATGGACTTTCTTCGGAAAAGAACTTAGAAATGTTGTGTACAGGCACAAGGGGGACCTACTAGGGTGGGGAACTGTGGGAGCTCGGCACTCGGCTCAATGGAAGTAATTGCTTTCTGGGTTTTATCACTTAGGAATAGCTTCAGCTGTGGGTAACAGAGACCAGAGTGAACAGTGGCTTCGATGGAAGTGTCTTTCTGTGATGGTAAATGCTTCTGCAGGGGAGCAGGCTGGGGCTAGTTTGATGACTCCATGATGTCACGGACCCAGGCTCCTTCTCCCTCGATGCTCTGCCTCCCCAAGTTTGCTGCTGTGGCCCGCATGTTCCGAAACGGAGCAACATTGCATCCACATTCCAGGCTGCCACCCGGGGGAACGGCACAGCCTTTAAGTTTACATCCCAGGTGATGTATATGTCACTTCTGCTCTCATCCCAATGATAAGAACCTCATCAGATACCCTCACCAGGCTGCAAGGGAAACTGGGAAACTCGCCCTTATTCTGGGCGGCCATGCAACCTGCTAAAACCTGAAGTTACCCTGGGAGACGAGGGGAGAACTGATTGGGGAGCAACCAGCAGGCTCTGCTGCCTAGTGCTCAACCTAGTGCTGCCTAGGTTACCTTGAAGGCAGGTATTTTCCTCTTTGTAATGGACCTGCATGCTTTCAGCACTCCAACAGCACCTGATATCTTTTTGGGGACTGAGCCTTTCTCCCATGGAACTGTCGGATGGAGCTATTTATGAAGGTGCTGCTCTCCCATAGCCAAGAGCCCTATGATTCATTCCACCTCTAACCTCAGGGAGAGACTGGTTTCTGTTATCCTCCCAAGCTGTCTAGTGCTTGCCCTTTCTCAGAGCAGTTCTCAAACCTTTACTTGTCTGTGCAAAAGACTTTCTTTTTGCTCAGATCAATTAGAGTAGGTTTCTGTTGCTTGCAACCTATGACCCCCTCACCAATACCCTCACCAAGACCCTCTCCCCTGAATCTTTAAGCAGAAGTTTGCAGTCTCAGGGCAGAACCAGAAGCAATCCTTGTAGGATAGTTCACATTTTAGTATTCCATCAGAGAGTCAGAAAGCAAAACACTAAGTTAAATACCTTAAGCAAGATTTAGATTTTATCACGAAGACACTTGGGATAAGTAATTCAGAGCTGATACAGAACACACTAATCCCATTAAGCAGGGGAGAGCAACTTTTTCTAAAAGGGCCAGATTGTAAATAGTTTAGGCTTTGGGAACTTCCCATTCTCTTTGCAACTACTCCATTCTGTCATTGTAGTGCAACAGTAGCCACAGATAATACATAAAGGAATGGACGCGGCTGTGTTCCAATAAAGCTTTATTGACAAATCAGATGACAGTCCAAATCTGACCTATGGGTCCTACTTTGCTGACTCCTGCCATTAAGGGCTCTTCTCTCTTCCTGCTGTGCCTCAGCATAGGGCTTTTGTTATCATGCTTGTCTTGTCATTGTCACAGGTGAATCCCTACCTCTAGCATCACCTCCTTTCGAAGAGTCCTGCTAGATCCCACCAAATGACTTCTACCTACACCTTATTGGCCCAAACTGTATTGTAAAAAAAGGGGATATGTAGTTTTTAGAAGGATACTAAATAAACCTATGGTTCTTGACCGGAGGAAGAAAGAACAGGAAGAAGAAAGGGAGGGAGGGAGATGTCTGGATAAAGCATAGGCAATGACAGTGTGTACTACAGGCTGGTACTGTGTCTTCTTCTGTCCAGTGTCCCACACTCAGTGCAGTGCCAGGCACATGCAGAGGAGGAGGAGGGGTATGGACACCATTACTGAAGGCTTCACCATGAGCCAGGTGCTGGGCTAATCAATTTCCATTCGCTTACTTATTTAGCCCTGAAAACAACCCTCTGGCATTGGTACCATTATTTTTCCAGGTTTACAAACTGTGGAACTTGAAGTTAAGCAATTTACCCAAGGTCACTGTTAGGAAGTGGATGGCCAGGATTCAAACCTGCATCTGTCTGACTTTGAGCCAGCACTAAAAGCCGTGGGATGGCCAGGACATGTTTATGGAAAGACTGAGGCTGAACCAGATGACCCTGACAGTCTTCCACCCTGATGGGCTATGATAGCTACTGTTGCTTAAGCAAACTGAAATGAAGCCTCTCTGTGGTCTCCTTCTCATACTCAGGACTAGGCTCCAATTACTGTCCTTTCCAATTTCTCTCTCCCCAATTATGCTGACCATATTTTCTGAAACAAAAATCAGAACACATTTGTCTGGCACTAGCCTGACACGTGGTCTCCAAACACAGCAGGCTGTTTGAAATCAAGACTTTCTTGGAAACTGGAACACAGAGGCACCACCCAGGAAGCCTGTGTCCCAAGGATGTGGGCCCCACCCAGCCCAGATAGAGGGACCAGGGCCACCACTTCTGACTCTTGTGTTCATTCAGTACTGAGAAGATGCAGGGTGACTGTGAATATTTTGGAAGTTGTGGAACCTACAGCTTTTTCTGCCTCAAAGCAGAGGAATGGCAATCAGAAATCTGGAAAGTTTGAATGCAGGGACTTCAACTCTAAGGTATGAGACCGTATTTCACTAAGACAAAGATTCCCAGAGAAATCAGAAGGTGAGAGCCCGTCATTCCATGCAGGTTCACGTTTGCCATCTAGGCCAGAGCTCTCTCTGAGGAGCCAGGAAGGAAACCCACAGAGACCAGTTTCAACAGGAGCTGGCCGGAATGGGCCGGGTGGTTTGGACTCACTCAGCTTGCTGATCCCAGGAGTAGGACTCCAGAGGGAGCCATGACTGCCTCTTTTTCCTCTGTCACAGTCCCCCTCCCCTTTAGAGACAAGCCTCTTTGGCCCTAGCATGTCTCCAGGTTACTTCCATGTTGCCCCTGGTAAGCCTACCTCCTCCTGGAAGCCACCTGGACACAACGCCTCTCCCCCAAGAAGCCCCTGCCATGATCTCAGCTGCCCTCCTCAGTAACCACCTAACCTCATGCTTACATGGACTCCATTCCAGGGAAATAGAGTCACAGGAGACTGAGTCGTTCCCCATTGTCATCCAGAGGAGGGGCTGGAAATGAGGCCTGATCTCCCTGAGCCCCCTCCAAAAGCAGGCCCAGAGGTAGAGAAGGCTTTCTAACCAGGGCAGGCGTCTGAGGACTAACAGGATCACCATAGCCCACAGAGACACTTAAAGATTCCCAGAGGCCATGATGCCCCAGAGCTTCTACTCACACGGTCCTTTACATGGAATAGTCTTCCCCAGAATAAAGGACCCTTGAGGAAGGGAACCCATGTTGGGTAATCCAAAGAGAGTTGCCTGGAGAATTTGCTAAGATGCAATCGGAAAGCCTCAATGCACGCCAGGCACGCAGGAGACAAGGGGTGCTATGGTGGGGAAATTGAAGGATTCTGGGTATCTGGGCCGTCACACACAGAGAAAAACAGCCCAGGGAGAGAGGACCAGGTCTCCATGGCAAACTGTGTCAATGTGACAATTTTACAGTGCAAGGAGGGATAGGGTTTATTCCTAGCCTTGATGTAAATTTTATCTGTGGAAAAAGGTTTTATGGCAAGCATGGGGTCCATAGCTGCCCACCTGGGTTCAGATCCCAGCTCTGCCACACACTGGCAAGATATGGAGCTTCTCTGTACTTCACAGCCACTCGGCGTGGCAGTTTCCTCATCTGTGAAATGGGCTGATGGAACAGTGGACTGCGGTGTAGACTCCTAACAGCTGGTGAGCACTGAGGCAGAGCTTCCTATTATTACTCAGGCCAATATTCACAGCTGCCAGCTGGGAGGACTCCGAGCGCTGACGACATGATTGGCACAGAGCCAGGTACACACATTGTCTTCACGCTTCACACAGCCCTGACATCCGCTGCCGAGAAGATCAAGGCTCAGAGTGGGAAGACTTCCCCAAGGCCATCCAAGCAGAAAGCAGCTGAGCAGGGATTGGACACCGACTGTTTGGCTCAAGAACAAAAGCCAGTGCACGAGATTTTATGGTAACTGTTAGGAGCAGGTTAGGGGGAACCAAAATCCCTCAGTCCAAATTCATCTGTTTTTACCATCTGTTTCTTGCTTCCCACCAGTAAAATGATACAGTGTAGAGAGAAGCAGCTCCCTGGGAACTTTGGGAATTAAAGCAATAAATTTTTATAAGCCAATCAAAACACCAGGACTGGTTCTCAGATTTTCCTTCTTGCCCCACCACATCATTGCCTCGCTGGGCCTTTCTGGAAGCCTCATTCTCACCGCTGTGGGGAGGATCTATTGAGGTCCAGACACACCCCTCTCTCGGGTGGGTTTGCCTGGGCCTGCCATGAAGTGCCTCGTGCCATCTAAGGGGTGCCCTGCGCCTCCTCTGCCTGCCCTCTGTCAGCTCCACCCCTACCCTGTGGATTCTGTCATTTGTCTTGCACAGAGGCTTTATCAAATTCCACTTGACTTTGTATGAGGGACCTCCCTTTGTTAGTGTCCCCAGGACCTCTCCTGGAACCAGAGATGCTCTTGTCTGTCTCCCCTTCTTCCTTTTTTTTCATCAGCCCTGCTCTCTTTCTCAACTGATTCATGACCTTTGCTAGTCCCGAGGTTCATCTCTCTGCAACCAGTTCTCAGAAGGCCAAGGGAGTGTGAGGCCAAGTCTGAGACCCACACTCCCTGACGGCTCCCCTCTGGCCTGCCCTTGGCCCTGCTGGAGAGGCCTGAGATGGAAATATTTTAATCAGGTGATAGCGATCTTCAGTGAGGTCTTTGAAGGGGACAATACAGCCATATCCCATGCCCTTCCTGCTCTCAGCCACATCTTCTCCCAAAGAGACACCCCTCCCCTCTCATTAGCAACTCCCAGAATTGCAGCCTGCTCCCAGCAGAGGCCCCATAGCCTGAATTTGTTCTCTATACCCAGAGTCAGCGCCTCTGAAGTGAACCCAGCAAATGGAAGTCACCGAACCACAGGCTGTGAGAGCCATCCAGCCTGCAAGGAGGTCCTGACCTCCCCGCAGTCACAGTGTCTACAGGTCCAGGGAGGAAAGACCAGAGGTTTCAACTCCAGCCCACATATGAGAACCCTACTCATGCCCAGGCTCACCCTACTCATGCCCAGGCTCCACCACAGAGATATTGATGCCAACACCTGGGAGGGCTCATGCACATGAATCCTCTTAAATGCCTCCCCAGCCACGGTTGAGAACCAGTGGGTCAGACTGTCTTCATTAAAGGTCTCTGAGGGGCTCACGTTAGGAGCTGATCATTAGATGTGTCTTGGCTCAGCCCACCTTTATGGAGGACTGCTCTGTTGCATCACCCTGTCCCAAGGCACATGAAGGTAAACAAGGTATGTCCATCAACCTCAGCTCCCACCTGCCGGCTCCTATCTGAGAGTAAACAACGGGAATAAAACAATGACCTCAGCCCCTTCCAAACTCAAGACCCAGGGTGCTGCATTGTACCATTTTGGGGGCATCTTTCCTACCGTAGACCTTAGGGGTGTCTCCAGAGGATGCCACCAACATACACCAGCAGATGGATGCGTATGATGCCTCATAGCTGTGCCATCTGGATCTACTGCTGAGAGTGCCCACTTCATACTACAGGCACCTAAAAAGCGAAGGAGAAAAGAATATTTGTTCCCTCTTTGGAAACCTGTGGATTTCAATATGCCATTCCCTAACTGCAGTCCAGCTTTATCTCAATTCACCCATTCCAAAAACATGAGTTGCTTGTTTCTTCCAACTAGGTTGTGAGCTCTCCAATAGTATTTTTTTTTTCTTAATTGAGTCTCGCTCTGTCGCTCAGGCTGGAGTGAGCGCAGTGGTGCGATCTCAGCTTGCTACCACTTCTGCCGCCTGGTTTCAAGCCATTCTGTGCCTCGGCCTCCAGAGTGGCCTGGGATTACAAGCATGTACTACCATACCCAGCTAAATTTTTTGTGTGTTTTTAGGAGAGACGGGGTTTCTTCATGTTGGCCAGACTGGTCTTAAACTCCTGACCTCAGGTGATCCACCTGCCTTGGCCTCCCAAAGTGCTGGGATTGCAAGCATGAGCCACTGCACCGGCCTTTAATAATATTTTTATATTGAGGGTGAATATGTCACTTATTGTCTGAGCCAGGGTGCTCCTAAGACTAAAAGTCAGAGCTGGTAAGAATTACACCAGTACAACAGCGCCAGACAAGTAGGGCATGTGGTTCCCCAATTTATGTTCCTTTTGCTCCCCTCACCATACATAGCACAAAGTTTTGTACATAAGTAAATTGAGAACTATAAATATTTTTTATTGCTTGTTGAATTTACTTTCCTCTCACAACTGAACCAAGTACAGAAACAACCAATGTTTTGAGAGTGTTCTACTCTACAGCACCAGAGAAGGTGTAGCCTTGTTAGGCTCCCTGCATGGAATTAATGTCCCTGGTGAAGCAAAGCCATGTTGCTGGGTCCTTCGTCAACTGGAGAGCATAAGAAAATGGCACGCGTCAGACCCGCTCCACCCCCTAACAAACGTTCAAGTGAGCGAAGTGACCACCCTGCCTTCCAACCTGTAGCATTTCCAGAGCATTATTAGGCCTTGTTCCTGATGCGTGGGTTGTGTTGTGGGAAGTGGAGCAGGATTTCCACTTCCCTTGTAGAACACCAAATAATAGGAGAACACTGAGAGAATGACAAATGAATTATTAGTGCCATGACATTTTGGACCAACGTGTACCCTTGAACCCACTCTCAGTTGGCCAAGACTGTGAAGTCAGTGAGGTTAAGCTCTTATCGCCTCTCTGAATTTCTCACTACAGTTTCCCCAGACTGCTCTTCCCACTAGAAACTTCCTCCCCTGGGCCATCTCTCCAAGGCAGAGCCACAGATCTTTCCTGTACCTGACTCCATATCGAAGTCAGCTGTCTTGGGTTATATGGGCCTTACCATGCCTCCCTTCCCCCCAAGAAAGCCTCCTTGGGTATGGTTGCCCTGTAGTGGGAAGAGTAGGCGGCCCCACCTAGTGAGCTATTGCTTTTTGACAGGAGCCTTCTTGAGCCAAAGGCCCGTCTCCTACAAGAAGAATTTCTATTTTAAGCCAAAGGGTAGTTGGGCCTTTTGGAGCTCTTAAAATTATATCCTACATAAGTGGACACTTCTCTGCTGACCCACAAAAACAGTGAGGATAGAGGCCAAACCCATCAGTAGGTGAAAAGTGGTACTCTGGGGCACTGGGTCGTGTACTTTGGTTTTGTTTGTGACTTGCTCACAGCCCAGTCTCTTGAAAACAGACCCGCTGTCATCCTGCGGCTGGCGTCTGTGTGATCGGTCCTGCCACAGAGCCCTTCTGAAATGACATATGCCAGCATGGGGCCGTGGAAGAGAATAGGCATCAGTCAGGGGTTTGTTCCGGGGTGAGGGGGTTTGAGCACAGGCCTGTGGGCAGGTTTCATGTTCCCTGGCAAGTCTACAAAGGAAGGGAGGAAAGGAAAAGCAGCAGAAACAGCCAAGCATCTCCGGAAGCTGAAGGGTTGAAAGGCGAGGACAGGGGTGCAGCCTTCGTCTTTTCTGTTGGCTCTCGTCACAGCTGTTTTTATTTTGCCAAATGTGCTGGAACTACAATGCTGATTAGAACTAGAATCTCAGTTTGAGCCTTCAAACAGGACTTTCTCCAATTAGGGGACTGCGTCTCATCAGCTACCCACCTACGAACACGTGGTTACCTCTTGCCCGGACAGCAGGGCGCCTGGCCCGTCGCAAATGCGTCCAGGGACTATGTCTTTCAGGCTGAAGTTGATACTTCTAGAAACTAGGAAAGCACTGGCCCTCTGCACCTCCCCAGGGCCCCAATTCCCTGAACCACCGACGATCGCCTGCCACTCCTGGCACAGGACACCCTCAGCCCAACTTCCAGCTGTTCCACTGCCCTGCTTCAGTGCCTTCCCCCAGGCGCCAGACCTTCCTAGACACTGCCCTGTCCCTCAGTTTTCTGAGGACAGGTAACATTTGTTGAGCATCTAGATGCCCCAGATGCTCTGCTAAGCCCCTCACATTCACCATCACATTCAATCTCCATGACCCAAATGCTGAGAGAGAGGTCACTTCCTGGTCGCCCAGATGGCCCTTGTGAGAATGAAAATTTTAAATTATCTCTGTTAGTGCCAAAGGCCATGCTCATCTTAAATCCCTTCTTTCCTACTTTTCCCATCTCAGAATGTCACTGTCAACCATTCTAAACCCTTTGAGTCTAGCTCTCTGATAATTTTAAAAAATCCAATAAATTAATAAGCACTAAATTTTTCATAGTGGAGAATGGTTTTAACCAGTGGTGTCTGACCTGTGGGCTACGGGCCCCTTGTGTCCTTAGAATTATTGCAAATAGTTTGTGAATCCAGACTGCATCAGGTAGGTTGGTATATTACATAAATTGATACAAATAGAGAATGTAACATTCTATTTTTAAATGGATATAGGTTAATAAGGTACAGTTAATTTTAAAGAATTGTATTTTCCAAGTACAGCTGTTACCACATAAGCATCTATGAAATGTTTTGAGCCTAAAAAGGCCTCCCTACTAAAAAAAAAAAGGGTTGGGAATCATGGATTAAAACATCACACAGTCCCTATTCCAGTCTCAGCATCCTCAAGTTGTAGACATTCAGTTCACTCAACAGGTGTTTGCTGGGTGCTCACCATATGCTAGACATGTTTCTAGATACTGGGGTTATATCAATGAAATATTAGCCTGGTGCAAATGTAATTGCTGTTTTTGCCATTAAAAATAATGGCCACCCGTGCCCTAACGTAGCCCATGCCGCAATTACTTTTGCACCAACCTAATAACAATCAAAAATGCCTGCCATCCTACAACATACATTCTGGTGGGAGGGGACAGAAAATAATAAATAGGCAAAGTATATTATATGTTAAGTGAAAAGTATAATAAAAATAAAATAGGGGCCAGGCACGGTGGCTCACACCTGTCATCTCAGCGCCTTGGGAAGCTGAGGCAGGAGGATCACTTGAGACCAGGAGTTCAAGGGTGTAGTGAGCCATGATCGCACCACTGCAATTTTAGCCTTGGCAACAGAGTGAGACCCTGTCTCTAATAAATACAGTAAAATAAAACTGGAAGTTTTGGGTGGCAGGACTGCAATTTTAAATACGATGGCCAGGGTAGACCTCATTGTAATGGTTTGAGCATCAGAATGATTTATGATGGGCCTTCTAGTAACATTCTCAAGCCAAAGACTTCACTCTGGACAGGCATTTCAAACTTTTAGAAAGATGATGGGGAAGATGGTAGGTGATCTCTGGAAGCTTTAGCACCCCACGAAGATCCCTCACAGCCTGCCTGTAAGCACTGTCCGTTGTGCCTTGCCTCATGGAAACATGAACAGACTACGTGACTTTGATCTTTCTATTTCATCAAAACATACTATAAAGTTCCCTCCTGCGTGCCCGTGTGTGGGAGAGCACGGGCTCCAGCCTTGCTCCTTGTGGTTTCTTTAGGTCAAGATGCCGAGTCCCTCACCGTGGAGCCAGCCGCACCCAAGCAGGCCCTCCACCCCAGGAACACTCCTGTTCCTTCACTGCCTGCCCTGAGCCCTTCACACCCGACACCCTCACTGTTGTCTGCACTTGCCAGCTTTATGTAGGCCCTGCCCTTTTTCACTCCCGACTGGTCAAGCACAGTTGGTCTTGACATTCACATATAGTCAAACTCCAAAAAGCAAGTGTCTTTTTTTTTGAGACAGAGTCTTGCTCTGTTGCCCAGGCTGGAATGCAGTGGTGCAATCTCAGCTCACTGCAACCTCCACCTCCCGGGTTCAAGCGATTCTCCAGCCTCAGCCTCCTGAGTAGCTGGGACTACAGGCGCGAGCCACCATGCCTGGCTAATCTTCTGTATTTTCCGTGGAGATGGGGTTTCACCGTGTAAGCCAGGATGATCTTGAACTCCTGACCTCTTGATCTGCACACCTCAGCCTCCCAAAGTGCTGGGATTACAGACGTGAGCCACCACGCCCGACCTAAAAAGTAAGTGTCTTTACAGTTCCCAGTCGTTGAGTATCCTAAGTTTTCCAAATCTGTCTTTACACCCTGAGTTAACCACCAGTTAGATAATAAATAACACTTTAGATAATAAATAACCATTTAGATAATAAGTGACACTTGCTCTTTTGCAGATCTCTTTATCTCTAGAAACAAAGTATTGAGATGCACCCATAAGGGATGAACAGGGAATGCTGGCTGCGTATGTGGCTCCTTCCCCCACACCGCCCATGGCAGAGGTGATTCAAACTCCATCGGCAGATTCCTACTTAACTCCTGGGGATGATCAAACTTAGGAACTACAGATGCTCTACCTGTGAACACCAAGGGCTGGCCAAATGGGGGCCTCAGTTTGCCAAAGCTCTCCTCATGGTCTCTCCC
Source organism: Cebus imitator (assembly GCF_001604975.1). Lineage (NCBI taxonomy): Eukaryota > Metazoa > Chordata > Mammalia > Primates > Cebidae > Cebus > Cebus imitator. The sequence goes on along the minus strand of NW_016107512.1, from coordinate 3,334,209 downwards.
CAGAAATCAGGTGGGCTGTCTGGGCTCGGGGGAGTCACTCACAGCCCCAGGGTAGACACAGTGAAGGTTGAGCTCTCAGATTTCTTCCCTTGAGGAAGGGAACCAAGACATGCAGGATATCAGGGACCAGGAACTAAAAACAAAACGTCCTGGAGGAGAAAGAAGCGTTTTCTTGGGTCTTTGGTAAGAGAAGGATGCCCCCGAGAAAACAAGAGAGAAACAGAGCAGAGAAAAGTACAGAAGAGGGAGACCAGCAACCCAGAGAGTTCCAGAAATCTGATTTACGTTCTTGATTTCACCGGCTGGCCTTGGTACTATGGTGCCCATCTCTCACCCTCTGACTTGGTCTGCTTTTAGTGGGTTTCTAGTCCTTGAAACCAGGATAATCTGCATGATGGCCCTGCCCAGGCCCCAAAGGTATGTGCACCAAGCTCCTGTCCCAGCTGTCAGGGCTGGCCTGGCTGCATGCTCTGAACCAGGCAGCTGGGGGCCCACAGGGATGCAGGGGGGGCAGAGGGTAGGGGGGCGGGCAGGGGAGGGCTCACATGCCCATGAAAAGTTGCCTCCCTCAGCAGATCACACTGCCACGTGTGTTCCTATGCAACAATTTTGCATGTTCTTCACATGTACCCCAAAACCTAAAATGCAATAAAATAAATAAATGGGAAAAAATAAAAATAAAAAATAAATAAAATAAATAAAATAAAAATAAAAAATAATAAAAAAAGAACAGAAAAAAAAAAAAGTTGCCTCCCTGTCTGCAGGTCTGCATTTTGCCTCAATTTCCTGATTTTCCCCCCAGGTCTCTTATCTGGGCCTGTGTTCTAGCACATTTCAGTCCTGGTTTTACATCCTTCAACATATTTTTCTTTATTATAATAGCAATTTTCTTCCAATCAGTACAATGGTTACCTCTGGGTAACATGAGGGAAGCTTCTGGGGTGCTGGTAAATGTTCCACCTTTCTTTTTCTTTCTTTCTCTCTCTTCCTTTCTTTCCTTCTCTTTTTCTTTCTGCCTTTCTTTTAAGAGACAAGGTCTTACTCTTTCCCCCAGGCTGAAGACCGGTGGCACAATGACAGCACACTGCAGCCTGGAACTCCTGGGCTCAAGAGATCCTCCTGCCTTAGCCTTCCCAGTAGCTGGAAATACAGGTGTGCACCACCACACCTAGCTAAACGTTTTGTATTTTTTGTAGCAATGGAATATTGCTATGCTGCCCAGGTTGGTCTTGAACTAGTGGCTTCAAGGGATCCTTTCATCTTCGCCTGCCAAAGTGCTCAGGTTGGTCTTGAACTCCCGGCCTCAAGTGATCTTCCCACCTCAGCCTCCCAAAGTGCTATGATCACAGGCATGAGCCACCATGGCTGGCCAATATTCCATTTCTTGACTTGGTGGTGGTCAAAGGAGTTGACTTGGTAACCATTCGGTAAGCTGTGCTTATATGTTTATGCATTTCTATATGTGTGTTATTTATTACAAAAAAAAAAAAGAATAATTTTGAAAGTGAAGGCATTTCCCCAGCCTTTGAAGAGGGTGCAGTCTCCTTAGGGAGGCGAGCTGAAGTGAGAGGGAAGTGAAGTGCTGAGAAGCCCTACAGCCTCCCTTCTCTGTCCCTTCTGCCCACCGGTCTCATCGGTCCCCACTGCACCTGCTTCCCGGGCCTTGCTGGACCACTCTCCTGCCCAGAGGCCACCTCCTCCTCCTCTTCTTCCTCCTCCTCCTGCCCCACACCTTGCTCTTGCCCTTCTCTCCTGGTTTCTCTTCCTCCCGTCCTTCCCACAGACCTCCCTGGTAAACCACAGCCCTCCGTGCCTGCCTCTGTCTTTCTATCTTTGTCCGAGATTGCCGACTTTCAGTTCTGGATACACAGATGGTGTTCTCTCCCCGCCTCTGAGGTCCCCTCCCTCATCTCTTTTTCCATGTCTTGGTGACAAACCCACCCCTCTCCCCCAAACCCCAATCCAAACACCACCTGAGGTCACACAAGGGCACCCCCTCAACTCCAAAGGGTCCCAAGTCTGCCTTGAGGCTAAGGCAATGGAGGGAGGAAGGAGTCAAGATTCTCCTTAAGGCACGCCCTTCTTGCCTTCCTTCTCTCCCCACCTCGACCCGACCTCCTGCCTGGATGTCTACACCAAGTGGGGTGCCCCCTTCATTTCACCCTTACTGCTACCTCTCTACTTGCACTTAACAGTAAACAGTCCCGTCTGCTGATTCTCTATCTAGTTACATGACCTGGGGAAAGTCATTGCTACAGTTTGCTCGCCTGTAAAATGGGAAAAGTAGAAATGATCTCCTCAAATTGTTAGGAAAAGCAAGTGATATTGGATAATTCCAGGAGCTACACTGACATAAGCGGTTGCATTAAGCTGAGTAATTAGTCCTAGCAGCCACAAACATCTAAATCTCAGTGGCTGGGCACAATAAAGGTGGATTTCTCCCTGGGGAAACTCCAGTGCAAGTTGGGCAGCCTTTCTCCATCTCCCAGTCCTGCTGTCTGGACCACATGGTCTCCAGGGTTCCGGCAGCAGGGGAAGAGGGGTGTGGAAAAGGTACACCAGCCTTTACCTGCCTCAACTCAGAAGCAGCACACGGTATTCTGCCCATGGTCCATTGGCCAGAACCAGCCCCGTGACTGACCTGAACTCCACAGGAGGCTGGAGAGTCCAAGGGGCACCTGGAATATTTGGAGAGCTCTGTCTCTGCCCCAGGTTTCTGCCACCACCCCCATTGTATCACCCCCACCAGGCTGCACACTTTGCCACCTGCAAAAATGTCTGCGTCATTTTTCTGTCCTGAGGCCTGGGCAGCAGTCATGGAAAATGAAATGCTAACAGTGGAGAAGTCCAAAGAGATCTCCTCCTCATCCCACCTGCCCCATGTGCAGGCCCTCAGGATGTCAGCTTGCCACCTGCCGTCCCCTCCTTTCCAGGCCTTGATTTGTCTTAACTGGGGTAAGGCACAGCCGGGAGTAAACTTGAGTAATAGGGTTTCACCTCGAACCAGGTCAGCAGGACAATGCCACAGGGATCAGAGTGACAGAGAGTGGCTGGGCCTCTCGGACCTTTGACCATCAACTCCCTTGATGCAGTGGCCATAGTGACTTGACATTTGTGTAGGACTATGAGACCCTGTGGGGCTGTAAGACATCTTGTTCCATTACCCCTTCCCCACGAAACTCCAAGTGACTCCCATTAGGTGCCGGCTTTAGTCAGAACCCGGCCACAGCAGCCAGGACAGGCTGGGGACAGGGCGGGTCCCTCCTTAGGCTGTCCCTCTCTCTGCCAAGGACACTTTCGCATTTGGAGGCCAGCAGGGCACTGGGGGTGAGAAACAAGAACCAATATGTCAAAGAGACAAAGCAGAGAAAGTCCAGGTAAATTCTGTCCCCCACACCCACCTAGCTTCAGCCCTCACTCACAGCCCCTCCTGCCCAGAATAGCTTGGGAGGAGGAAAGAGATCAGTAGGGAAGGCAGCTTTCCCTCCTCCCGGGGCTGCAGCTGCTAGCTAGGCCCAGGACGGCAGCTGCTAGGGGCTGCTTCCTCTCCTGTGGACGGGGTGGTTTCTGGCAGCAAGTGGTAGAGGACCGCCCTCCCCTTACATCTCAGGTGACCTCTCTGACCTCCTGTGGCCCAGACCAAGTGGGCCTTTTTCCTCTAACAGCCAAATGAATCAAATGGCTCCAGTCTCATCCCAGGGGAATGTTGAAAATGTTGCTTTGTCCCTAAGCTCCAGAGACTCCTGGGAGGTGTCCATCCTCAGGGCTGCTCTCCCAGCAGCTGTGGTCTTCTTCCAGCATCCCTCATGTGACTCCCCCAGCTTCTCCTCCCTTCCTCAGCCTACCTCAAGTCCCTGCCTGCCGTGGGTGGCAGATGAAGATGAGAAGATACCAGCCCAGGATGCAACAGGAGCCAACACCACGTCCAGTATGAGCCCTTGCTGCTTCAGAGGGGCTGAACGCCTGCAGACACACACACTCACACTCACACTTGGTCACACAACACCCAAAGGAGTCTCTCTTTTATTTATTTAGTAAAGATGGGGTCTTGCTCTGTCACCCAGGCTGGAGTGCAATGGCACAATCATAGCTCTTTGCAGTCTCAAGCGATCTTCCTGCCTCAGCCTTTAAAGTCGCTGGGACTACAGGTGCACACCACCATGCCTGGCTGATTTTTGATTTTTTGTAGAGACAGGGTTTCGATATGTTGCCCAGGCTGGTCTTGAACTCTTGGCCTCAGTGATTTTTGATTTTTTGTAGAGACAGAGTTTCAATATGTTGCCCAGGCTGGTCTTAAATTCTTGGCCTCAGGTGATCCTTCCAGCTCAGTCTCCCAAGTAGCTGGGATTCAAAGGAGTCTCTTGTGGGCTGTCCTTCCCCTCAGACCTGGCTGCATCTGTTCTTCCCATCAGAGCTGCATCTCCATGATCACATCTTCTGTCCTTTCTAAGATTCATTACCCACTATCCTCTTACCTGGCAAGGGAAGATTCCAGATTCCTGGGCTTGGGGGAGGGTTTTTGTTTGTTTTTCTTTAATCACCCAGAATGATAGCTCTCTCACACATCACAAAGACACAAGACTAGCATGATGGTTAGGAGTACACAGACCCCTGAGCCAGGCTGCAGGGATTCATATCTCAGCTCTGCCACCTGCTGGCCATATGACTTTGAGCAGGTTACTTAACCTCTGAGTCTCAGTTTCCTCATCTATAAAACCAAGATAATGATATTGCCTACCCCACAGGGCAACCACCCTTTGAGGGTTAAATGACATAATGCATGTAAAACCCCAAAATAGGTTGGATGGTGCCACCGCAAATACGTCCACACACTAATCCCTAGGACCTGTGAACATGAACTTATTTGGAAAATGGGTCTTTGTAGATGAAGTTACAGATAGTGAAATGAGCTCATCTTGGACTGTCTGAATGGGCCCTAAATCCAGGGACAAGTGTCCTTATGAGAGACGCACAGGGAAGGCCACATGAAGACAGAGGCAGAAGGCCAGGCACAGTGGCTCACGCCTGTATCCCAGCACTTTGGGAGGCTGAGGCAGGACGATCACTTGAGACCAGGAGTTTGAGACCAGCCTGGCCAACATGCCAAAATCCCATCTCTACTAAAACTACAAAAACTAGCTGGGTGTGGTGGTGTGCCGCCTGTACTACCAGCTACTGGGGAGGCTGAGGCAGGAGAATCGCTTGAACTCAGGAGGTGGAGGTTACAGTGAGCTGGGATCATGACACTGCACTCCAACCTGGGTGATGAGTAAGGCTCTGTCTCANAAAAAAAAAAAAAAAAAAAGACAGAGGCAGAGATTGGAGATTGGAGTGATGCAGCCACAAGCCAAGGAATGCCTGGAGCAAAGCTGAGAGAAACCTGCTTTTCCCTTAGAGCTTGGGAGGGAGAATCGCCTTCAGTGGGGCAGTGGCCTGTCCACACTTGAGTTTGGGCTTCTGGCCTCCAGAAATGTGAAGAATACATGTCTGTTGTTTTAAGCCACCCAGTGTGTGGTAATTTGCTGTGGTAGCCCCAGGAAACTAACATCATTACTCCAACAGTGCCTGGCACATAGTAAAGGTTCAATAAATGTTAGCAACTGTTATTACTGGCCCTAACTGTTATTAGACCTAATTGTTATCTGAGCCTAACTCTTCATCAAAAGTAGTAATGATGGGGGAAAAATCCCACCAACTGTTTTGCTAAACTGAAGGGACATCCTCCCAGGTCTCACCTTTAGCAATATAAAGACACCTCCTAAAGCTTTGAAATTATATTCTTTTCAGAGCAAGTCCTTAGATTGGGCTCCCTCCCTCACTTCCCAGAGGTTGGGTGGCATCTTCCTTCCTGTCACACACCCGGAACCCTCCAGTCAATTTTTTGGTCTAGAGGCTGGACTCTAGGTCTGGGTGGAGTCTGATGAATTTTGTTTTCCCCAGTCTCTTGCTCCAGCTGAATGAGGGGACTCACTATCTCCCCTGCATCCTCTGGTGCCTTCCCATCTCCCTGCTGCATCCACGGGGTTCCTGGAGCCTGATACTGCCCCTAATATTTCCATATACCCCAATGTTACCCACCTTTTAAGACCCAGCATAGACTCTGTCCCTCTGTGGACCCCAGAGAAGAAAGAAGAATACAAACCCTCCTGCCTTCTCCTGCCTCGCTTTGGGCACTTATGTCTTTCTAGTACAAGGTCAGTCTTGCATTCTGTGTTGATACCAGCAAATCACTCCTCAATAGCTCTGTCTGCAAAATAAGGCTAATCATTTCTTCTGCTGTGAAAGAGGTGTGAGAAAAAGCCAATATTTGCCTAGAATCCCACTTGTAGAAGAATGCCTGCAGCTTCCACACAGTTTTAACTGAGAAAGTTCACATAACTGCAAAGCATTTTAACATTATTTCTCAAAGTCATCTTACATGCACAATCTCATCTGAGGCATTTAACAACACTATGGAGAAGGTAGGCAGGGATTACTGACCCTCTTTAACAAACTAGAAAAGTAAGTCCTGGGAAGATCCAAATACAGCTAATATTTATTGAGCACATTCTATGTGACAGGCACGAGCCCAGCACAATCACGCTGTTTTCTCAGGAGCTCTCTGAGTTAGGTGGTTAAAAGTCTAGAATCTAGAACACTAAATCCGGAGTGAGTATGGAACAAAAGTCACAAAATCCAGGTTTGAAATGACCCCCTGTGGGTAGTTTCATGAGTAAGTACTTGGGCCTCAGTTTTCTTACTGATGAAATTGGATTTATAGCTAATTTCTCTTGCAGGCTTTTTCCTGCTGGGAGGCCTATGGTTGTTTTTCATGGGTGATGATGCTGTAACCGCTGCTGCTCCTGCCCATGCAGCCCTGGGAGAAGAGTAGAGATGAAAACCTTGAACCGCCATTCCGTCTCAGCCACATGTGAGCTGTGTGACTTTGAGCAACTCTCAGTTTTCTCATCTATGAAATGGGAATTCAGACTCTCCTGTTCAGCACACAGGGCCTTGGTGGTTGAGAAGAAAAAATAATCTCATGTCTATAACAATGCCTTACTTAAAAAAGAAAAAATCAAAGGCCAGGCGAGATGGCTCATGCCTGTTAATCCCAACACTTTGGGAGGCCAAGGAGGGCAGATCACCTGAAGTCAGGAGTTTGAGACCAGACTAGCCAACATGGTGAAACCCCGTCTCTACTAAAAATACAAAAATTAGCTGGGTGTAGTGGTGCACACCTGTAATCCCAGCTTCTCGGAAGGCTGAACCATGAGAATTGCTTGAACTCAGGAAGTGGAGGTTGCAATGAGACAAGACGAGTGGTGTGATCTTTCACACCACTGCACTCCAGCCTGGTCAGCAGAGCAATATTCCATATCAAAAATAAATAAGTAAATAAATAATAAAAAAGAAAAAAAAGGACAAGAGACATCCATTGCATCCATTTTAATGATATCACTTGCTCTGTCTCTGCTGCCATAAGAGTGTCCAAAGATGAAATTGTTCCTTGGAAAGGCTTTGAGATTCCAAGATCCTCAGACCCCGCAAGGAGCAGGAAATGGCACACACAGCTGAAGTCAGGTCAGGGGATGGAGCAGTGAGCCTTGCACATGGCTTTGATTTCAAACAGTTTGCAACAGAGTTGATCTTTGTGAATGCAGCCACCTCACCAAAGGCTTAAGGGGCAGGATGCTGGGACTTGAGATGGAATTCAGCATTCTTGAAGTTCTGAAGATGACACTTTTTATGTTTCAAATTCTCTCCTGTATTTCCTGTTACCCTATTCTTCCTTGTTATAATCTTACCTAGTAACTCAGAAGCAACAAGATTTAAAGGGGATACACAGTTTCAAATAGTTCCAAGGTGCTCAGAGTTTTAAATAAACCACTCAATTTTCCCTTTACAAAATTTTGTTTCACATCCCAGAAAAAATTGTATTTTTTCCTTTCAGTACTTTTTGATTAAAGTCAGATCGACAGAAGTTTTAAAAAACAATCCATTAAAAGATAAGCAAAATAATATAGTTTTGGCTTTACTTTTTTAAAGCTAATGTATACAATTTTCTGTTTCCTGTGTCTATAGCCATCATTTTATGTTTTTGCAGATAACTTCTGTACCCAACATTTGTTAAGTACTTTAACGTTCACTATGTCTATTATTTTTCACAACTCTATAATCTCCATTTTACAGATACAGAAACTAAGATTCAGAGCCCAGGCCCATAAAACCAATAGAGGCAAAGCTCAAACTCTGAATTGCTGCTCAGAGGCAGCACTCATTCCCACATAGTTCCAAGGTTGGCCCTTGGAATTTTACTTCTGGGTTGGGGGTGGCAGGCAAACAGGGCTGACTTGAAAAGCTCAGATAGAAAAGACAAGGGTGAGTTTCAATAATGCAGGCAAGGCTTCCATGCTGAAAGGATCATGAGGGTAAAAGGTACAATCCAAGGAGGTCAGCTGAAGCAAGTTGCTTAGACCACTATATACTTTCAGGGTTTATAGAGAGACAACGGGCATGTCCTGGCCCAAAGCATACATCTGGCTCCTAAGAGATCATGTGTAAGTCTCAAGCTAGGGGACAATTTGGGAACATGAAATAATGGGCCTCTATCAACAAGGTGTTCACTGAGTACTCAACATGTCAGAAATTGAGCCAAGTGCCATGAGAATACAAACGGCACATAAGACAGGGGTGCTGTATTCAAGGGGCTTGTAGTTTAGTTAGGGAGACCAGACCGAAACATGAAATAATGGATGAAATTATGTCTATATTCAGTTTTAATGATATAAACTAGAAGTTGTCTGAGTCTAGAGCAGAGGAAGATCAATGGGAACCAGGGGCAGTTAAAAGACATGGGAGATAGAATGGGGAGGCTGACATTCCTAAACAGAATTCCAGAAGGAAGAAAAGTTAAGATGGAAAAGAGGCAATTATCAAGAACATAATGGCCTTACTTTCTTTAGAACTGATGAAAGATCTGAATCCACAGATACAAGAAGCACAAAATATATTAAGCAGGATTTTACACACACACACAATCTCAACATACAATAATGAACTATAGAACACCAACAATAAAGAGAAAATATTAAAGCAACCAGAAAGAGAGAAGACAGATAATCAAAAAAAAGACATAGCAACAAGACAGCAAAATTCTCAGCAGCAAATATAAAAACTATCTTTAAAATGCTTGGAGAAAATCATTGTCTACCTTTATTTGTGCATCTGAAAAAATTACCTTTTAGAACTGTGGTGAAATAAAGACATTTCCTGATATGCAAAAGTTAAGAGTAAACCCAACAAGCCATTAGTAGGTAACAAGGATTCTTGTAAGTAATATACTTCAGGAAGAAGTCAAATGATCCCAGATAGGAGCTCTTAGATGTAAGAAGATGGGTAAACAAAGAGATTAATAAACCTATATATAAATCCAAACAAACAATTTCTATATAAAAGTTATAACAACATCCATTTTATAGTATTTTGAAAATACATAAATACTAACTATAAAAAGCATGTATGTGTGGAAAGTGTGCACAAAGAGTTAATACCTTACAAGGTTCTTGTGTTATTTGCAAAAAGGGTTCAGATATTAACTTAGAGTTTGCCTAGTATGCCTCACAAAATTTCTATGAAAAAATAACATCCAGGAGAGGGATCCAAGATGGCTGATTAGGAGCAGCTCAGGATTGCAGCTCCCAGCGAAAGCACAGAGGATGAGTGGACACTGCATTTCCAAACTGATTTTTACTGCCCACAGACCAGGAGATTCCCAGGCAGAGGAGCCCCACGGGTTGCCAGCACAGCTGGTTTGGCCAGCACCGCTGGTTTGGCCGGCGTGGCTGTTTGGCCAGTATGGCTGTTTTCCCCAGTGCAGCTGTTTTGCTGGCACCCTGGCACAGCGGTTCTCCATACAAAATACACAGGTCTGGGCACCATTTTAGCTGGTGATTGGAGCTCCTGGGAGACAGAGTCGCCCATTCATCTGATTAAAAAGGGGATGGAAACAGGGAGCCAGGCCAGGAGATTCCCAGGCAAAAAAGCACCACGAATCTCAGCACAGCTGTTTCAGCTGGAGCAGTGGGTCACCTCATGGGAAATCACACAGATCCCGCCGCCTTTTCAACAGACGTGTGGAACACCTGGGAAACAGAGTCGACTGTTCAACTTAAAAAGAAAAAAAAAAGGGCTCTGAGGCAGGGAGCCAGGTGATCAGGCTTGGCTGGTCCCACCCTCACAAAAAAACAGCAATCTGAAATGCTCTGGATTGAGAGTTTCACAGCAAGCACAGCTGAACCCGGGACGGTCTAGCTCTGTGGGGGAGGGGCGTCCACCATTACTGAGTCAGTCCACCACTACAGAGGTAGTTTGCCATTGCCGAGGCAGCCCCCCATTACAGAGAGAGTTCGCCGTTATACAGGTGGGTCACCACTGCCGAGGCAGTTCTAACTACACCCATATAAACAGGACTGCAGGGAAGTTCACACGGCAGCTGGGCGGAGCCCACAGCAGCTCAGCAAAGCCTCTGCAGGCAGACAGTGACTAGGCTGCCTCCTCGCTGGGCAGGGAAGCCCTGAAAAAAGGCAGCAGCACAACAGAAACTCATAAATAAAGCCCTAACTCCCCGGGACAGAGGACCTAGGAAAAAAAGGGGGTGGTTTATGAGTGCTGCTGCAGCTGACTTAAACGTACCTGCCCAGCAGCTCTGAATGAACAACGGAGCTCACAGGTCAGCACTTGAGCTCCTATAAAGGACAGTCTCCTCAAGCAGCTCCCTGACCCCCATATATCCAAAGAGTCACCTCATAAAGGAGAGCTCAGACTGACATCTGGTGGGTATCCTTCTGGGACAAAGATAGCAGAAGAAGAAACTGGCAGCAACCCTTACTGTTCTGCAGCTACTGCAGGTGATCCCCAGGCAAGCAGGGCCTGGTGTGGACCTCAGCAGTCGTATAGCAGAGGGGCCTGACTGTTAGAAGGAAAACTAAGAAACAGAAAGAAATAACTCCATCATCAACAAACTGGACGTCCACTCAGAGACCCAATCTGAAAGTCAACAACTACAAAGATGACAAGCGGATAAATCCACAAAAATGGGAAGAAACCAGCACAAAAAGGACAAAAACATCCGAAACCAGAATACTTCTCCTCCTACAAGGGATCACAACTCCTCACCAGCAAGGGAACAAGGCTGGATAGAGAACTAGTGTGATGAATTGACAGAATCAGGCTTCAGAAGGTAGGTAATAAGAAACTTATATGAGCTAAAAGAACATGTTCTAACCCAATGCAAAGAAACTAAGAACGTTGAAAAAAGATTTGATAAAATGCTAATGAGAATAAACAACTTAGAGAGGAATATAAGTGAATTGATGGAGCTGAAAAACACAACATGTGAACTTCGCGAAGCATACACAAGTTTCAACAGCTAAATTGACCAAGCAGAAGAAAGGATATCAGAGGTCGAAGATCAACTCAATGAAATAAAACAAGAAGGCAAGATGAGAGAAAAAAGAGTAAAAAGGAATGAACAAAGTCTCCAAGAAATATGGGACTAGGTGAAAAGACCTAATCTACGTTTGATAGGTGTACCTGAACGTGACGGAGAGAATGAATCCAAGCTGGAAAATACTCTTCAGGATATTATCCAGGAAAACTTCCCCAACATAGCAAGGCAGGCCAATATTCAAGTCCAGGAAATACAGAGAACACCACAAAGATATTCCTCAAGAAGAGCAACCCCAAGGCACCTAATCATCAGATTCACCAGGGTTGAAATGAAGGAGAAAATGCTAAGGGCAGCCAGAGAGAAAGGTCGGGTTACCCACAAAGGGAAGCCCATCAGACTTACAGCAGATCTCTCCGCAGAAACCCTACAAGCCAGAGGAGAGTAGGGGCCAATATTCAACATCCTTAAAGAAAAGAATTTTCAACCCAGAATTTCATATCCAGCCAAACTAAGCTTCATAAGTGAAGGAAAAGTAAAATCCTTTGCAAACGCGCAAGTACTCAGAGATTTCATCACCACCAGGCCTGCTTTACAAGAGCTCCTGAAAGAGGCACTAAACATAGAAAGGAACAACCAGTACCAGCCACTCCAAAAACATACCAAATGGTAAAGAGCATCAACGCAATGAAGAAACTGCATAAACTAACGGGCAAAACAGACAGGTAGCATCAAAATGGCAGGATCAAATTCACACATAACAATATTAACCCTAAATGTAAATGGACTAAATGCCCCAATCAAAAGACACAGACTGGCAAATTGGCTAAAAAGCCAAAACCCATCGGTGTGCTATATCCAGGAAACCCACCTCACATGCAAGGATACACGAAGGCTCAAAATAAAGGGATGGAGGAAGATTTACTAAGCAAATAGAGAGGAAAAAAAAGCAGGAGTTGCAATTCTTGTGTCTGATAAAATAGATTTTAAACCAACAAAGATCAAAAGAGACAAAGAAGGACATTACATAACGGTAAAAGGATCAATGCAACAAGGAGCACTAAAGATCCTAAATATATACACACTCAATACAGGAGCACCCAGATACATAAAGCAAGTTCTTAATGACTTACAAAGAGACTTAGATTCCCACACAATACTGGGAGACTTTAACACCCCATTATCAATATTAGACAGATCAATGAGACAGAAAATTAACAAGGATATCCAGGACTTGAACTCAGACCTGGAACAAGCAAACCTAATAGACATTTACAGAACTCTCCAACGCAAATCCACAGAATATACATGCTTCTCAGCACCACATCGCACCTACTCTAAAACTGACCATATAATTGGAAGTAAATCACTCCTCAGCAAATGCAAAAGAACAGAAATCATAACAAACAGTCTCTCAGACCACATTGCAATCAAGGTAGAACTCAGAATTCAGAAACTAACTCAGAACTGCACAGCTTCATGGAAACTGAACAACTGGCTCTTGAATGTTGACTGGATAAACAATGAAATGAAGGCAGAAGTAAAGATATTCTTCAAAACCAACGAGAACGAACACACGACATACCAGAATCTCTGGGACACATTTAAAGCAGTCTCTAGAGAAAAATATATAGCAATAAATGCCCACATGAGAAGCAGGGAGAGATCTAAAATCGACACCCCGTCTTCAAAATTGAAAGAGCTAGTGGAGCAAGATCAAAAAAAACTCAAAACCTAGCAGAAGACAAGAAATAACTAAGATCAGAGCAGAACTGAAGGAGATAGAGACACAAGAAAACCCTTTAAAAAAATCAATAAATCCAGGAGCTTGTTTTTTGAGAAGATCAACAAAATACACAGACCACTAGCCAGATTAATAAAAAAGAAAAGACAGAATAATCAAATAGGTGCAATAATACGATAAAGGGGATATCACCACTGATCCCACAGAAATACAAACCATCATCAGAGATTATTACAAAAAACTCTATGCACATAAACTAGTAAACCTGGAAGAAATGGATAAATTCCTCGACACTTGCATCCTCCCAAGCCTAAACCAGGAAGTCAAAACCCTGAATAGACCAATAGTTGAGGCAGCAATTAAGAGCCTACCAACCAAAAAAAGCCCAGCTCCAGATGGGTTCACAGCCGACTTCTATCAGACATACAAAGAGGAGCTGGTACCATTCCTTCTGAAACTATTCCAAACAATCCAAAAAGAGGGAATCCTTCCCAAATCATTTTATGAGACCAACATCATCCTGATACCAAAACGCGGCAGAGACTCAGCAAGAAAAGAAAACTTCAGGCCAATATCCATGATAAACATAGATGCAAAAATCTTCAATAAAATACTGGCAAACCGATTGCAACAGCACGTCAAAAAGCTTATCCACCATGATCAAGTAGGAGTCATCCTGGGGATGCAAGGCAGGTTCAACATACGCAAGTCTATAAACGTAATTCACCTCATAAACAGAACCAAAGACAAAAACCACATGACTATCTCAACTGATGCACAGAAGGCCTTTGACAAAATTCAACAGCCCTTTATGCTAAAAAACCCTCATTAACTAGGTATTGAAGGAACGTATCTCAAAATAGTAAAGCCTATTTACAACAAACCAACAGCCAATATTATACTGAATGGGCAAAAACTGGAAGCATTCCCTTTGAAATCTGGCACTAGACAAGGATGCCTTCTCTCACCACTCCTATTCAATATAGTATTGAAAGTTCTAGCCAAAGCAATCAGGCAAGAAAAAGAAACAAAGGGTATTCAAATAGGAAAGCAGGAAGTCAAATTGTCTCTATCTGCAAACGACATGATTGTATATCTAGAAGACCCCATTGTCTCGGCCCAAAATCTCCTGAAACTGATAAGTAACTTCAGCAAAGTCTCAGGATACAAAATCAATGTGCAAAAATCACAAGCAAAAATCAATGTGCAAAAATCACAATAACAGACTTAAAGAGAGCCAAATCAAGAATGAACTGCCATTCACAATTGCTACAAAGAAAATAAAATACCTAGGAATACAACTAACAAGGAACATAAAGGACCTCTTCAAGGAGAACTATAAACCACTGCTCAACGAAATAAGAGAGGACACAAACA